>NC_046172.1:52551907-52695112 GCF_011064425.1 Rattus rattus
ATTAAAAAATTGGGTTCAAGAGCTAAACAAAATTCACAGCTGAGGAATGCAGAATGCCTGAGAAACACCTAAAGAAATGTTCAACATCTTTAGTCATCAGGGAAATGCAAATCAAAACAACCCTGAGATTTCACCTCACACCAGTGAGAATGGCTAAGATCAAAAACTCAGGTGACAGCAGATGCTGGCGAGGATGCGGAGAAAGAGGAACACTCCTCCATTGTTGGTGGGGTTGCAGACTGGTACAACCATTCTGGAAATCAGTCTGGAGGTTCCTCAGAAAATTGGACATTGAACTGCCTGAGGATCCAGCTATACCTCTCCTGGGCATATACCCAAAAGATGCCCCAACATATAACAAAGACACGTGCTCCACTATGTTCATCGCAGCCTTGTTTATAAGAGCCAGAAGCTGGAAAGAACCCAGATGCCCTTCAACAGAGGAATGGATACAGAAAATGTTGTACATCTACACAATGGAATATTACTCAGCTATCAAAAACAACGACTTTATGAAATTTGTAGGCAAATGGTTGGAACTGGAAAATATCATCCTGAGTGAGCTAACCCAATCACAGAAAGACATACATGGTATGCACTCATTGATAAGTGGCTATTAGCCCAAATACTTGAATTACCCTAGATGCCTAGAACAAATGAAACTCAAGACGGATGATCAAAATGTGAATGCTTCACTCCTTCTTTAAAAGGGGAACAAGAATACCCTTGGCAGGGAAGAGAGAGGCAAAGATTAAAACAGAGACTGAAGGGACACCCATTCAGAGCCTGCCCCACATGTGGCCCATATATATATACAGCCACCCAATTAGACAAGATGGATGAAGCAAAGAAGTGCAGAAGTGTAGATCGCTCCTGAGAGACACAGCCAGAACACAGCAAATACAGAGGCGAATGCCAGCAGCAAACCACTGAACTGAGAATAGGACCCCCGTTGAAGGAATCAGAGAAAGAACTGGAAGAGCTTGAAGGGGCTCGAGACCCCATATGTACAACAATGCCAAGCCACCAGACCTTCCAGGGACTAAGCCACTACCTAAAGACTATACATGGACTGACCCTGGACTCTGACCTCATAGGTAGCAATGAATATCCTAGTAAGAGCACCAGTGGAAAGGGAAGCCCTGGGTCCTGCTAAGACTGAACCCCCAGTGAACTAGACTGTTGGCGGGAGGTTGGGGAGGGGAACACCCATAAGGAAGGGGGGGGGGGGGGATATTTGCCCGGAAACCGGGAAAGGGAATAACACTCGAAATGTATATAAGAAATACTCAAGTTAATTAAAAAAAAAAGAGGAAAAAAAATACATAGTTAACTTTTTATATTACAATAATTGTAAATTGTATTTGGATCAATATGAAAAAGATTGTTCTGTGATGATAAATTAGAAACAGTAGTTATGTTGTGAACTGAAGGCAGTTAGATTTATTTTTACTAAATAATCTTTATATTTCGAAATTTTATGATATGTATGTTATAGAAAAAAAATGAAACATTTCAATAACAAAATATTACCTATAAAAAACCTTTTTTATTTTTGAGATTATACTATAATTACATCATTTTCCTCTTCCATTTCCACCCTATAAACTCTCATACACTTCTTTTGGCCTCTTTTTGTATTGATTGTTAATGTATAAACATATATGCATATGTTTACCTAAATACATAAGTACAACCTACTCAGTCTATAAGTTGTCACTTGCATGCACATTTTCAATACTGACAGATTGATACTGGATAGCCAATTTGGGTTTTTCTTGAGGAAGACTATTTCTCCAGTTCTTAGCATCCCTTAGTTGACTTTATTACTTTGTGTATGCCTGAGTATACACATTTCCAGTTCCCGTTAACATGTGTGCTGGGTAATTTTATGCCAATTTGACACAAGCTAAAGTCATATGGGAAGACACTGATTAAGAAAACAGCACATATGAGCTGGCTGTAGGCCAGTATGAATGGCAAACACAGGAGCTATTATGGATGGTTAGCACAAAGGGCATGGTCTATTCTAGACACAATAGTACTGATGCACATATGAACTCACAAAGGTTGTGGCAGCATGCATAGGGTCTGAAAAGGTTTCAAACATGATGCCCTAGCACTGAGAGGTATAGTTCTCATCTCTAACCATGAAAAAATTTGCAAATGATAATTACTTGCAAAGGAAAAATTAGTTTTCTCCAAAAGAGTCTCACTGGGTATGTAAACTACTTAAAGGCAGACTTTATGTCCATTAGTATATTTTCAGTATAAATTGAATCTTTGTAGATGATTTTTGTCTCATATTGCTTTGTGTGGTGTTTCGTTGTTTGTTTTTACTTTACTGATCTTTTGCTTGTATATTTGGTTTACAATTTTGTGATTTTGTGGAATTTTTTGGTGTATGTGTGTCTGTGCATGTGTATGTGTTTCTGTATGTTTTTGTGTTTCATGTGCTTTTTTCTTTTTTCTTTGTTTTGTTTGTATTTTATTTAATTTTTATTTGTCTTTTTTCAAATGTAAAAGTTGTAGAGTTAGATGTGTATGAACATAATGGAGGAGCTGGGAGAAACTGGGCAGAGCTGGAAGAAGGGAAACTGTATTCAGAATATATTTACGATACATTTTCTTTGTTTTTCTGTTTGTTTGCTTTCTGAAACAATGTTCCTCTGTATATCACTGGTCTTCCTGGAACTAGTGTAGATCAGGCTTGCTTGAACTCAAATCTGCCTCTTTCCCAAATCATGAGACTAAAGACTTGGACCAATATATCAATATTCAATAAATAAAATTTATTGAAAATACTTATTTCCAATAAAAAGAACTTCCCAGATAGAGTCCTCTTCCTCCAGGTAGAACACATTTTTCAGGTGATATCTTTACCCTACAATCAAAAAATTCATCGAATTTAGGTAGAGACTGTATCCAATTCTATATTTTTAGATACCTTAAAAAGTGTCCAATAGTATATGTTCTTCTCTCTCTCTCTCTCTCTCTCTCTCTCTCTCTCTCTCTCTCTCTCTCTCTCTCTCTCTGTGTGTGTGTGTGTGTGTGTGTGTGTGTGTGTGTGTGTGTGTGTGTGTGTGTGTGTGTGTGTGTGTTTTGAGGCTCTTTTTCCATATAGTCTGGACTGTCCTGGAACTCACTGTATAGACTTGGCTGTATTTCAACTCAGAGATCCACCTGTCTCTGCCTCGCAAGTGCTAAATTTAAAGACAAAGATGTGGCCATGACTGTCCAACTTGTTTTCTCTTGATAGAGATGTTTCATACCATTTTTACTTAATTTTTATATGACAATAAATGCTGTAAGTGCCTGTTTCATAAGGAGATAACAGACCATTTTAAATAGGAATAATGTGACTGGGCTAGACAGTGCAGTTTCCTCCATTTTGTAGTCCTGCTGAAGTCATTCTAGGTTTAACTAGAATTTTATTTCCTTAATTGAGAACCCAATGGAAAAATACCCAACTCTTTGGGTTTCTCGTCTATGAACCAAAGGCCAGGATGTCCTAGCTAACTTATCTTAGTTTCTGTTAAACTGCCTGTATTGTGGATCCCCATTCAGCTAACTGCTTAGTTTAGCATCCGTTAAACTGCTTGTTTCAAACTGCTTACTTTTGTAAAGGGGATAATTTCTGCATTTAAAACCCCTCCCATCCATATCTTCCCTTTTTGTGTGTCTGATTAGAAAAAGAACAGGCATGGAAACAGAAAATGAGGTACATCTACACAATGAATTACTATTCAGCTATAAAAAAACAATGACTTCGTGAAATTCTATAGGCAAATGGATTGGACTAGGAAATATCATCCTGAGTGAGGTAACCCAATTACAGAAAAACACAGATGATATACACTCACTGATAAGTGGATATTAGCCCAAAACTTCGAATTACCCAAGATGCAATCCCCAGACCACATGAAGCTCAAGAAGAAGGATGACCAAAATATGGATGCTTCACTCCTTCTTAAGAGGAGGACCAAAAATATTCATAGGAGGGGATATGAAGGCCAAGTTTGGAGCAAAGACTGAAGGAATGGCCTTTTAGAGCCTACCCCACATGTGCCCCATATATATATACAGCCACCAAGACTACATAAGATTGATGAAGCTATTGATGAAGATTGTATGCTGACAAGATCCGGACATAGATGTCTCTTGAGAGACACATCCAGAGCTTGACAAATACAGAAGCGCAAATGCTAGCAGCAAACCACTGAACTGAGAACGGGACTCCCGTTGGAGGAGTTAGAGAAAGGATTGAAAGAGCTGAAGGGGCTTGCAACCACATAAGAACAACAATGCTAAACAACCAGAGCTCCCAGGGACTAAACCACTACCCAAAATCTGGACTGACCCATGGCTCCAACTGCATATGTAGCAGAGGATGTCCTTGTTGGACACCAATGGAAGGAGAAACCCTTGGTCCTGCCAAGGTTGGACCCCCAGTGTAGGGGAATGTGGGGGGGGCAGAAAGGGGAGATGAATGGAGAGGGGAACATCCTTATAGGAGAAGGAGAGGGGGATGGGATAGGGTGTTTATGTCCGGGAAACCGGGAAAGGGAATACATTTGAAATGTAAATTAAAAAAATCCAATAAAGAAAAAGAAAAAGAACAGGCATCTAAGGGACAATAACAAAACAAAATAGATTAAGATATAGTAAAAATTAACACATCTAAGTAGGACAAAACAAAGAGAAGGAAAAGAGACAAAGAAAAGGCAAATGAAACTGATGTAGATGTGGAGTTGTACTCGTTCACACCCTCCAAAATACAATAAAAACAAACTGGAAGCATAATGAATATGCAAATGACCTGTTATGTAAAAAAATAAAGAAATACAATAAAATACGTGTATATAAAATAAAAGTAAGATAAATTTAAAAACAAGAAAAAATCTTGACACATTATGAGTCAAGATGATTCTAATGATGTCATTGATTATTTCTTCCCACCTACTCCTTTGGGGTGTGGTTTCTTCTGTTTTGTGCTCATGATTTCAGGTGTTCTATTTAGCTGATACTATGAAATTTCTCCATTTCCATATTTTTAAAGGTAAACACTTAGTGATACAAAATTGCCTTTTAGAACTGCCTTCATTGTGTCCCATAAGTCTGGATATGTTGTGTTTTCACTTTTGTTCAATTTCAGAAAGAAAGTTATTTCTTAATTTCTGTCCTGACCCATTTTTTTCATTCAGTAGTGAGTTGTTCAGTTTCCATGAATTTGTAAGTTTTGTGCTGTTCATATCCAACTTTAATCTGTTATAGATAGGTTTCAGGGTTTTATTTCAATGTTCTTCTATTGAGACTTCCTTTATGTCTACATGGTTAGTTCTGGAAATATTTGGAAAAATTTGGACCAAATTTGGAAAACTTCCATGATGTGGAATGAAAAGAATATGTTTGTGTATGTGCATGCATGTGTGAGTGTGTGTGTGTGTGTGTGTGTGTGTGTGTGTGTGTTGTGTAAATGAAATGTTCTGTAAATATCTACTAGATCAGTTTGTTTTATAATGTCCCTAAATTGTAGCATTTATCTGTTTAGTTTTTGTCTAATTTGTCTAAGGGAGAGAACAGGATATTGAATCTTCTCCCTATCAATATGTAAGGTTCAATATGTGATTTAAATTTTTATAGTGGAAAAATCTGTTTTTCAAAAGGGAGAACATAGGTTGGCAGACAATGTTTTTTATACTTTTATACTGTTGCAACTATAAGTCAGCATTTACATTATAGTTCTATTAAAACATTGTATTCATTTTTGTATATTAATATTCCTGAAGAAGAAATCCATAGCAATCAATTTTTTAAAAGTATATTAAAGTAAATTAGAGTTATTTTTGACTAAAAAGAAACATTTTCATATCCTATGATTATTTTTATATTACCCATAACTATAAATTTATAATTAATATTTTTCCTTTACAACTTCCTTTGGAAAGAAACCCCTATCAAAGCAATATATCTAACATTAAACTTTATAGCTTAATGAAATCTTTATGATGTTAATGAATAGTGTTTTATATAAAGTTTTATACAAGTAGCATTTTAAAGGTATTATAAAATACTTAGCAAATGCAAATATACTATTTTAATACTTTTTTTTAAAAGTTCAGACTACTCAAGTTTATCAGGCAATACCTACTTCTCAGGTCCTTTAATATACTGCCAAAATGTTCAGATAATTTATATGGTATGGGATGTACAATAAAAAACTTAAAATAGGTAGTGTGCAATAAAAAAATTAATGAGCACAGTGAAAGTGCTACAGGATTTGTTACTTACTTTTTTGATGAAAGGATGCAAAATAACACTTGAAAACTACTCAGCTACTAAAAACAGTGATTTCATGAAATTTGCAGGCAAATGGAAGGAACTAGAAAATATCATGTTGAGTGAGGTAACCCAGTCACAAAAGAAAACACAGGGTATGCACTCACTGATAAGTGGATATTAGCCCAAAAGCTCAGAATACCCAAACTACAATTCACAAACCACATGAAGCTCAAGAAGAAGGAAGACAAAAGTGTGGATGCTTAAGTCCTTCTTAGAAGGGGGAACAAAATACTCACAGGAGTTAGAGGGTGAGAGGAACTTGGGAGGAAGAGAGGAAGGGAGAGTGGAAAAGGAGGCAGGGTCAGGTATGGGAGGAGACTTATATAATATACAAAGGGTCAGAAAATTAAACAGAGGTGTGTAGTAACATGGAAAGGGAGCCCATGGAAAACACCAAAATGTCCCAGATGCCAAGCAAGAAAGAGGCTCCCAGGACCCAACAAGGATGAAATTAGCTGAAATACCCAACAAAGGTGAGAGAGAACCTGTAGAGAAGAACCTGCCATATCCAGAGTTCAGGAAAGGTTCCAGGTTGGGGGATGGCACCACCCACTTATTTCCAAAGTTTTAACCCAGAATTTCACCTGCCTAAAGGAAATACAGAAACAAGGTAGAACAGAGACTAAAGGAAAGGCCATCCAGAGACTGCCCCTCCTGGGGATCCATCCCATATGCAGCCACCAAACCCAGACACTATTGCTGACAGGAGCCTGATACAGCTGTCTCCTGAGAGGCTCTGCCCGAGCATGACAAATACAGATGCGGATGCTCACATCCAACCACTGGACTGAGCATGGAAACCCCAATGGAGGAGTTAGGGAAAGGACTCAAGGGCTGAAGGAGTTTATATCCTGCTGCGTATGTAGCAGAGGATGGCCTTATCTGACATCAATGAGAGAAGAGCCCCTTGATCCTGTGAAGGCCCCATGACCCAGTATAGGGGAATGCCAGCTTGGTGAGGTGGGAGTGGGTGGGAGGGCAAATGAGAAAGCACCTTCATAGAAGCAGGGGGAGGAGGGATGGATAGGTGGTTTTCTGAGGGGAAACTGAGAAAGAGGATAGATAACATTTGAAATGTAAATAAATAAAATATTCAATAAAAAAGAAAAGGAAATGATTCTCATAGGCACACATGAAAGAATGACATGAATTTCTCTTGTACTAACCAGGGCAGGAAGTGGGAGTGGGTTGGAAGTTTGTGTTTTGATCTCTTTGAGATACTTAGTAATGGAAAATAGCAAATGGCAAAGTCAGTCAAGTAGCCTTAAAGCAATATCTTTTCCCTTTGTTAAGAAATTAATCTCAGAGAGGCAGATGTTCATTATAGAGTACCTTTCTGAAGGTTATTTTAGGGCAGAGCCTTTTGCTCTTTTAATTTATATTGTAGCTAAAATACATCTCTTGTGCATTCTTGTGTATTTAAAAGGAATGAGAAATGGAATAGATAATAAAAACACAGAATAGACCTGAGTACTCTCTGTACTTTTGAGTTCCCAAACTAAACAAGATGATAAGAGCCTGTCTTCCACCTGAGCCCCTTATATGTGGTTTTGGGCCATCTCTGCAACGTTGTTGGCCACATGTGTTTCTTTTCATATCATCAAACATGGGGCTCCTAATGTGTGCCCCATGTTAGATCTCAGCTCCTGTTCTCAATAAGCCAGTCAAAACTAACAATAGAAAATAGAAATGGGAATTTATTCAATGTTGTTACATAGGGAAGATGGGAAAAAATGATCCAGTAAACTGCCTAAGTCTATTTTCTAGGGACTTGAGGTGAAATTAATGTTCAGTTAGAATTCCAGTCATTATCATATCCACTTAGTCTCCCTCAGGGTGTAATCTTTCTCTTCAGTTGGCTTCAGTTTCACTCTGTATTGCGACCTAATATTGTTAGAACTGTGTAAAATTTCTTCAGTTCCACCTCTGGCTAGGACCATTTCCTTCTATTAGTGTGAGATTCCTGGGGAAATTCCCATGTCTACAGTGTTTATTGTTTTCAGATTGAGATAAATATGAGTGCTTCCTTAGAATATCTTTATTCCTGCCTGGCCTGTGATATGCACAGTAGTTTAAAAAGACAGAGTAACTAGATTCTAACCACACATTAAGTCAGAAGGCATGTAGTTTAAATTCATCTCTTTGTTCATAGATGTTCCTTCAAACCATCAACCATTGAGAATTTAGAACTAAAGAGGGGAGATTACAATACTGGGAGGGCTATTAATATCAGGCTGAAGGGAGGGCTATTAATATCAGGCTGAAAATGCTGCACTAAATGTGAAAGAATCCTGCTTCTTATGATTTTTTTTACTGGGTTTATGTGTATTTAAGTGGTAGCAAGAAAGGAGCAGAAAATGCTTTTGAGAGTTTATCATGTTGAAATATCAATTTCTAATATGTTTTGAACCCAGAATGCATTGCTTTGGGGGAGTAATTTTCCCACTGTATCTCCAGACTGTTTTATACATTTTACAGGAAATGTGATCAGGCTCAGGATACTGGAAAATCAGCTCTCATGTGTGTGTTCACAGATAAACCAAAATAATTCTGTCCTGGGACAGGATATGGATGATTCTAGGGTATTTCCTGCTTTGATATCAGTAGCACTCAGTAAACAATACCTGGGTCTCTGGCCAAATGGGATCAAAAAGGAGAGAAGCCATGTGACAACATGTAAGCCATTTTTACTGGAACAAAACAGCAAAACCAAAACTAGGGAAAGTCAAAAGAAAAGTTCTGTGATTGATCTCAGTACAAGCTCGACAAAATGTTAGTGTAAGGTAAGAGAATCTTCATGTTTTCATCCCTAGCATGCTGAGGAGGTCTTCTATGCTTCTAGAGACCTCAATACAGGCCACCCCAGGATATATGGCTTTGATTCAGACCACACTAAGATATATGAATTTGATTCTGTAAGGAATTTTAAGAATAGATTGTATAATAAAGCATATTAATAGTTTCTCATGTTTAAAAATGATCTTTACTATGTAATAGGGCAAGACAATGCAGAAGTTCCTCCATCTTGTATATTTGCTGAAATGGTTTAAGTATAATCTGATCTCATTGATAGAGAATCACATGGAAAATTACCCAACTCTGTTTTAGGACAGAATGTCCTAGCCAACTTCCCTTAGTTTCTGTTAAACTCCCTGTTTATACTGAACACCCTCCAGCTAACTGCTTACCATAGCTTTTGTTAAAATTGATTGCTTCAAACTGCTGTTTTGCAAAGCCCCTCGTGGCTTGTGAGCAAGGTGCCAGAATGGAGCCAGAATAGTTTTTGCTTTTATAAACCCTGTGTTCTGGACCAGACGATGCATACCTAGTTTCTTCCATATCTAGTACAGTCACTGAATGCTGGAATAAACACTTTCAATTGGCTATATACTATATCCGAATGATTGTCTCTGATGGTCTACTGGAAACATTTTCAAGTCCCCTCTGGGATCCCGGAGACCGAATACAGACACTTCAGGGGCCCTGCGACCCCAGGAACTGGTAAGAGTACCTTGGCTGGGGAGGACTTTTGGGAGACACACTACATGAAATATTCCGGGGCCCTAAGAAAATCCTCTCTGATCGATTGTTGCCAAGTGCTCCAAAAGCACTGCAACACTATCACCCAAAAGAAAAAAAAATAAACATTCAATTCACCTGGTCTAAAAACATGTGAAGATAAGTTTGGTCTGTAAGAGGCACCATCTGTTTAGGACACAAGAGAGAAAGGGTCAGACTCCAGCATAGAACCTGTGTCTGGTGACCCTGTGAGATGTTGCACAATTCCCTGATCTGTAAATGTATGAAAGTGATGGCCAACCTGGTTTGGTTTGTTGTTTGTCTTTACTATGTGTCTTTCTGTATGACTGTGTCTCCCTGTGTGTTTAACTGTGCTTCTGTCACTTATGCTGATTGGAAAACATATCTAAAATGAAAGGGGGAGTGGGCCATCCCAAGACCACAGCTACACTGCTGCTGGAGGCTGTCCACAATTTGCCACAGGCTCACAGGACACTCCATCTCTGTGGTGCTCCTCTTCTGGCTGTATCTGTGGCAGCTGGTTTCCTTGTTGCTATGGTTATACCTTTTTGCTATGGTTATATCAAGCCCTGCTTTTATATTATCCCAACACAAAGTTCCATAAGATATCAAACACCAACAGACCTATCCATGACTCCCTAGAAGTAACAGACATGATCCAGTCTATCAGACCTGATCTGACTGACTTCCTCTTGACAACATTACTGTCATCCTACTGTTTCTACTGTTGTTATAAACACCATGTCAAAAAGCTAGTTGGGGATGAAGGATTTATTTGGCTTACATTTCCATATCACTTGGTATCCCTGATAAATCCAGCTAACTGGACTATGCAGAGGTGTGCAATTCACCCAGTGAGAAATTGATTAGATGAAACTACAACTGGCCAAACAGAATGCAGAATGTAGGATGCTGCCTGAGGACAGACACATCTTTCCATTGACTATGGGAAGGAAACTGATAAAGAATCTGCACCAAATAACCATTCTGGAAATCAGTCTGGAGGTTCCTCAGAAAATTGGACATTGAACTACCTGAGGATCCAGCTATACCTCTCTTGGGCATATACCCAAAAGATGCCCCAACATATAACAAAGACACATGCTCCACTATGTTCATAACAGCCTTATTTATAATAGCCAGAAGCTGGAAAGAACCCAGATGCCCTTCAACAGAGGAATGGATACAGAAAATGTGGTACATCTACACAATGGAATATTACTCAGCTATCAAAAACAATGACTTTATGAAATTCATAGGCAAATGGATGGAACTGGAAAATATAATCCTGAGTGAACTAACCCAATCACAGAAATACATACATGGTATGCACTCATTGATAAGTGGCTATTAGCCCAAATGCTTGACTTACCCTAGATGCCTAGAACACATGAAACTCAAGACGGATAATCAAAATGTGAATGCTTCACTCCTTCTTTAAAAGGGGAACAAGAATACCCTTGGCAGGGAATAGAGAGGCAAAGATTAAAACAGAGACTGAAGGAGCACCCATTCAGAGCCTGCCCCACATGTGGCCCATACATATACAGCCACCCAATTAGACAAGATGAAGCAAAGAAGTGTAGGCTGACAGGAGCCGGATGTAGATCTTTCCTGAGAGACACAGCCAGAATACAGCAAATACATAGGCAAATGCCAGCAGCAAACCACTGAACTGAGAATAGGACCCCCATTGAAGGAATCAGAGAAAGAACTGGAAGAGCTTGAAGGGGCTCGAGACCCCATATGAACAACAATGCCACGCAACCAGAGCTTCCAGGGACTAAGCCACTTCCTAAAGACTATACATGGACTGACCCTGGACTCTGACCTCATAGGTAGCAATGAATATCCTAGTAAAATCACCAGTGAAAGGAGAAGCCCTTGGTCCTGCTAAGACTGAACCACCAGTGAACGTGATTGTTGTGGGGAGGGCGGCAATGGAGGGAGGATGGGGAGGAGCACCCATAAAGAAGGGAGGGGAGGGATTAAGGGGGAGGTTGGCCCGGAACCGGGAAAGGGAATAACACTCGAAATGTAAATAAGAAATACTCAAGTTAATAAAAAATTTAAAAAAAAGAATCTGCACCAAGTCATCCACTTTGGTCTCAGAAAAATTACTCAAGTATTATGTTCAAATCTGGAAAACCTAACTAAAGACTTAATGGATACTAACTAGACATCCTCACCACTCCAACTGCTGCCAGAGGAGGTGGTATCATCCCATAAAAAAAAAAAAGGCTCCTAAAAACAACAACAAATAACTATTACTTGGACATTGGACGTTGTAAAGAAAAGATAGATTAACCAGAATTTAATAAGCCAGGATATGTAAACCCCATCTGCACCACACATAGACATAGGAAGTCAGAAAAACTGAGGGTAGGAAACTCTAACTTTCTGGTAGACTTTTGTTCCCTTTGTTCTCTTATGCTTTTTCAGTATATACATCTCTCTCTCTCTCTCTCTCTCTCTCTCTCTCTCTCTCTCTCTCTCTCTCTGTGTATGTGTGTGTATATACATGTATATGTATACTGTATGTGTGTGTATGTTTATGATGTGTATATTGTGTGTGTGTATGATGTGTGTGTTTATGTGTATATGTATATCAGTCTAGGGGAAACATGGGGGTCAGTAAATCGTGTTATAAAAAATACTGGATAGAAAAAAAGTATCTCAAGGATTATAATTTTATGCCCGCCCTGCCAAGGACAATATGTACCTGTATCATGTTTTCAAATTACCTGACTTACTTGTGCTGTTATATTAAAAGGGTCTCCTCTAACTCACTGGAAAATCACTCCCCAACTCTATGTATTGTGGTCTGTGGTATGCTTTGGATATTTCCCTATAATGAAGAAGGAAGAGCACATATTAGACCTGACCCAACAGTAATGAAGGTCAAAAAGGTCCCAAGTAGGGAAGTGATAGCCAGTGCAATCAGCCTTGATTATTAAGACTGATCTTAGGCTTTATGACCTAAAGAAGCAGAAAACTGAATATATTTCCAATCTCTCTCTCTCTCTCTCTCTCTCTCTCTCTCTCTCTCTCTCTCTCTCTCTCTTTCTGTGTGTGTGTTTGTGTGTTTGTGTGTATATGTATGTGTCAGTATTATCTACAAAGTAGGTACAAGACACAGAGCCCTGCATCATCCCACAGATCCCTTTAATCTCATAAAAAATGAGGTGGCAGAATAATACTTGTTCCAAGTCTAGTTTTCATCCTTTTACTCTAAGGTAAAAGAGGTAAGGAAGGTAAAAATCGATGAAGTGTAAGGAAAAACTTGTCAGAACTCGCTACCAGTTCCCTGGAATGCAGGCTTTGGCCATGCTTTTAATTTTTGAAAAATGTAATGATCATGGGTTAATGAGTGAAAAATGTAAATGGAGAAATGAGTAGTTGATATGAAGTAAGTAGTGAAGAGGAGAGAAGAAGTTGGCAAGGAAAAGGAGGAAAGGAATAAGAATAGTTGATGAGAAACAAAAGACAAAAAATGTGAAAAGGAATAAGAGAAAAAAGGAAAGAGAGAGAGGATATGTAGATCAAGTAATTATAATAGACTGTGTATCTAGCCCCCATGACTGACCACATTACTGTCATCATTTAATGGACTATTCATTCTTTTTCTGATCCTGCTAATGATGGGACCCTGTATCTGAAACTACACAGACAAATATTTCAATATCCCTAGTACCAACTACATCCTCCTAGAACAGGATTAGTCAATGTTTTGACTCATGACCAAATGAACAGTAGGGAATGTGACAGGGCAAGACTGTGCAAAGTATTTTCTATCTTATATTCTTGCTGAGGCCATTTCAGGTTTGATATCCTTGATGGAGAATCCAACAAAAACTACCCAACACTATTCTGGAACCAAAGGTCAGAATGTCTTAGTTAACTTCTCTTAGCTTCTGTTAAGGTCAGGATGTCCTAGTTAACTTCTCTTCTGTTCAAGTCAGAATGCCCTGGTTGCCTTCTCTTAGCTTCTGTTAAACTGTCAGTTTGTGTGGAAACCTGCTCCACCTAACAGTTTTCTTTAGGATCTGTTAAAACTGCTTGCTTCCAAAGGCTTTTTTTTTTGCAAAGGTTCCTGTGATCACTGAGGCAGATGTCATGATGCCCTTTCTTCCTTTAAACACCACATGTTCTGTACACTCAGGACTAGCGTCAGGTCCCCAAATATCTGGTATGCTCCCAGACTGCTAGAATAAAAACTTTCAATCGGCTATAAACTATGCCTGAGTGGTCATCTTTTTTGAATTACCCATAACACTAACACGACTGCTCCAATTATACATACCTGATGCCTTTTCCTTAATAACATATACATATATGCATATATATATATATATTCTATGAATGCACATATGAAATCAAGATTTGCCATTGTTTATTTATAGCAATTTGTGGACATATAGCCTATATAAAAATTTTCAAAAACATTGTTAAATGGTAAGTTTTAATTAGTACCCTACCCACTCCAAAAGAATTAAATCGAACTTTTCAAAATTAAGGCAGTAAGCTTTGGGTCCAGTTCAGTGGAGAAGATCACTTGCTGTTAACCCACACCTACATGGACATGGTGGAAGGAGCTAAATAACTCCCACATGTTGTCCTCTGACCTCTAAATTTGGCCCATAGTGTGCATAGTTCAACACATTTATATAAATAAGTAAATAAAATAAAAATAATTTTTAAAGAGATCAGCCTTTTATGACTCAGATTAAAATATTTGTAAATATTGTCTTGTTTTCTTTTATGTTTACAATAATAAGATGAAATAAAGACAAGAAAAATAGAGGTAGAAGTATCTTTGTTTGTACATGAAATGATTCTGTACATAAAAGATTATAATAACTCTTCTAAAAATCTCTTCCAAGTAATAAATACAATCAGCTAAGTTTCATAATATAAATTTAACACAAAGATTAAAAGCCTTCCTATAAACAGATTTCAAAAATACTGAAAGAGAGAAATATTAACATTCACAAGCCTCAAAAATATTAGACTATATTAGAATAAATATCACCAAGAAAATGAAAGAGTTGTGCAAGAAAAAATTTTAAGACATTGATGAAAGAAATTAAAGAGGATGCTAAAAGATAAAAAGATTCCCATTGTTCATGGATTGGTAGAATTAATGTTGTGAAATGCTATCTTAGCAAAAGTAATTTACAAATTCCAAGCAATCCCCATCCTATTGAAATTCTTCACAAGGATTGAAAAGTAATCTTGCATTTCTTTTATTTAAAAGATTTATTTATTAATATATTTTTCTGAGTGCACTGTAGCTGTTTTCAGACACACCAGAAGAAGGCATCGAATCCCATTACAGATGGTTGTGAGTTGCTGGGAGTTGAACTCAGGACCTCTGAGTGAGCAGTCAGTACTCTTAACCACTGAGCCATCTTTCCAGCCCATAACCTTGCATTTCATTTGGAAGCATAAAAGAGCCATAATTTTAGCCAAGACAATTTTGAACAATAAAACAGAAAACAACATAAAACAAAACAAACAAAAACTTTAAATCATTGCCACCTCAAATTTCAAGTTATGTTATCAAACTATAGTAATAAAATCTCATGATATTGGCATAGTAACAGATACATTAAAGAACGGAATAGGACCAAAGACCAACATATAAACCCATGTTCCTATAGCCACATGAATTTTGACAAGGAGGTTAACAATATGCATTTGTGAAAAAAAGAATCTTCAACAAATGATACTTGGGAAAACTGAATAACTATTTGTAGAAGAATGAAATTAGACCCTTATCTTTAATCCTAAACAAAGTATATCTTTAAATGTATCACAGACTTCAACTAAAAACTTGATACCTTGAATCGGAAAGAAGAGAAAGTAGGGAATACATTTGAATTTATCAGACATTAGAAAGCTCTTTCCAAACAGGACTCTGATTACATGAGAATAAGACCAACAACTGACAAATGGAACTACATGAAATTAAAAAACAAGGGACCCAATCATTCTATTGATGAGGCCACGTACAGAATGAGAATATCTTTCAACTAACTAAAGATCTATCAGATAATTAGTATCTGGGATTTGTCAAGAGCTAAATAAATGAACAGAAAACAAACAACTAGAAATTAAAAAATATATTTAACAATTGAGAAATGCAACCAATCAGAAAGTTCACAAAAGATGAAATACAACTGGCTGAAAAAAAAATTTAAGAAACTATTTAATATACTCAGTAATCTAGGAAACACAATTTACAAATAGTTGAGATTTTATTATTAAATACTCAGAATGACCACAAAAAAAACCTGCTTTTCCAGCAAGTCTATCCCCTACCTCAACCTGCAAGTCCATTTGTTCCTATATTATACACATAACTTCAGGCCTCACTAGAGATATGAGCCTTATCAACTAGCTTTACATGACTTGGGTCGAATCAAGCAACTCCTACATAGACTAGGATTCCCTAGGCCTAGCTCTGATCACATGGTTTACCAAATTGGCACTACAGAGAGTAGGAAGTAATACTTCTGTTTAGAAAAAGTAATTAGCATATTCAATAAAGTGAAGAAAAATGAAGCTATATTATTGAAACATAAAGTATAAGTGAGAACACAAAAAACAAATGCAATCAAAATACAATTTTCAATAACTTTAAGTACAAGAGACCTCAACTCCTCATTCAAAGAACATAGGTAGGTTGAATGGTTTAATAAATAAATTCTTCTCTCACTTGTTGACAAGAAACCCCTTTCACCATCAAAAATAAGAGCCACCTTAAACTGTTATATTTATCATTAAGTCAAATTTATATGATTCATTACATTTACTGATTTTATATGTGAACCTGTATTCGGCTTGTAAGTAGATACAAACATCCCCAGTAAAAGACTCTCAAGCTGAATATGAACACATACCAAAAGATCATCCACCACAAACAAATTTACTTTATCCCAGGGATGCAAGGATGATTCAGTGTATGCAACTCAGTAAATGTAATAAATCATATAAATGTACTTAACTGTGAAATAACAACATGATTATCTCCATAACTTCAGAAAAGGTATTTGGAAAAAACCTACATGCCTTCATAATAAAGACTTAGAGTGGGACTGGAGCAAACATGTTACAATATAATATGATAATCACAGAGTCAACATCACTCCAAGTGGAGAAAATCTTGTAGCAATTCCATTAAATCAAGTAGGAAGAAAAATTACATATTACGCTCACTCCTTTTCAAAATAGTGGTTGAAGCACTAGCTGGAGCAATAATACTAGAAAAAAATTAAGGGGGTACAAAAAGGAATAAAAGTCATATAATTTCTATTTGCAGATGATAGGATAGTATATATCAGAGATCCCAAATATTATTACAGAAAACTTCTAGAAATGGTCAACAATTTCAGTGAAATAGTATGATATAAAATCAACTAATATATCTCCTCCTGCACTGCAGCTAACTCCTGCCCTTCCTGCATCCAATCATAGGTCACTTTGTGCTGCCTCCAACAACCTAGTTCATACCTGTCACCCCATGTCTTCTATAGGGACTGACCTGATGAATATTGCTTATAACCCTATTGTCATTTTTTCTCAAATTGCCAGTTCTAAATTTGATCCCACAGCCAATGCCTTGACCTAGACTATGTCCTCTGGTCACACAAAGAATCTCTAGACTTTAGCCAGAACCTAAGTGTGGTAGTTGGAATTGGAGTAGCCCACATAGACACATAGATTTGAATGCTCAGTCACTAGGGTGTGGCACCATTAGAAGTATGACCTTATTGGAGAAAGTGTGTCACTAGAGGTATGTTTGAGGTTTCAAATATTCAAGCCAGGCTCTCTCCTTGATACATGGTGATCCAGATGTAGAAATTTCCTACAGTGATTATTATGGACTATACCTCTTAACCTGTAAGCCACCCCAATTAAACAGTTTCCTTTGTAAGAGTCTTTATGGTCATGGTTTCTCTTCACAGCTAAGACTCTGCCCTTCCTGCAACTACCAACATGTCCCTTTGTGCTTTCTCCAGAATGAAGGTCATGTGCAGATTTCCCAGGTCATCTTCCAGGGCCTGTCCTGATGACTGCCCATAACATTTTGATACATGTCTTTTTCTCAATCTACCAGGCCTGGATGTCATAACTAGTTATCCTTCCTAACCTAGCTTTCCATGCCCACACTGCAAAGGAGCTCTAGGTCCTTTGAGAAGCATGATCTTCCCTACCTATTGAAGAAATCTGTTAATCCAAGAAACCACAGAGTTGCCCATTTTAAATCCAACCCTTCCACTCAGACACATCTACGCCTGCACTGAGGCTTAGACTAGAAAGCACCTTCTTCATACTTGTTCAGCATGCTCTGTCCACCTGATTTCATTCTACCCAAGATATTCCCAAGCTTCAACCCACCTCAACATCTGCTTCCACAAGTTGTTTTATCCATAACAAACTGAGAACAGATAAAGAATTCCACATGCCCAAAGATTATTATAGAAATAACAATATGATAAATCAAGCCAGTATCTTCTCTTCAAAACCTACCAGTCCTCTAGAAAGACTTTCCAATGAGAATAATTTAGATTTACTCAAGGACAAATAAGGTAAATGAATGACCATAAACCTCCACAAAAGTGAATGAATGAATGAATAAATAAATAAATAAATAAATAAATTCAAGAATGGAATTTAAAGAGGATACAAAGAAACAGCTCAATGAAATTGAGGAGAAAGATTTTAAGGAGCCTTCACAGAACCAAGGGCCTCCCCTCCTACTGATGCCAGATAAGGCCATCCTCTGCTACATATGCAACTGGAGTCATGGGTCCCTCCATGTGTGTACTCTTTGGTTTGTGGTTTAGTCCTTGTGAGTTCTGGAGCATCTGATTGGTTGATATTGCTGTTCCTCCCGTGGGGTTGCAAACCCCTTCAGCTCTTCAGTCCTGTCCCTAATTCCTCCATTGGGGGTTTCTGTTATCAGTCAGATAGTTGACTACAAGCAACCATATCTGTATTGGTCAAATGGTGCTCCCACACCCAACCATCCACTCCTGCTTCACTACCGTAGCATTCCACTACACTGAAGCATAGAGCCTTAACAGGACTAAGGGCCTTCCCTCACATTGATGCCAGATAAGGCCATCCTCTGCTACATATGCAATGAGAACCATGGGTCCCTCCATGTGTACTCTTTGGTTGGTGGTTTAGTCCTTGGGAGCTCTGGAGAGGGGGTGTCTGGTTGCTTGATATTGTTGTTCCTGCTTTGGGTTGGCAAACCCCTTTAGGCCCTTTATTCCTTCTCCTAATTCCCCCATTAGTGTCCCCTTGCTCAATCTGATGGCTGGTAAAATCCTCTCAGGAGAAAGCTATATCAAGCTCCTGTCAGTAAGCACTTCTTAGCATCAGAAATAGTGTTTGTGTTTGGTGGCTGTATATGGGATGGATCCCCAGATGAGTCAGTCTCTGGATGACTTTTCCTTCTGTCTCTAATATACTCTTTTTTCTTCATTTCCTTAGGCAGGATCTATGCCCCAGTGTAGGGGAAAGCTAAAGCAGTGGGGCAGGAGTGGGTTGGTAGCTGGGGGAGCACCCTCATAGAAGCAGAGGGGAAGGGGATGGGATAAGGGGGTTGCAGAGGGGAACCTGGGAAGGAAGATAACATTTGAAATATAAAGAAATAAAATAAGAACAATAACAACAAAAATAATTTAAGTAGACTAAATGCCTGAGTGTTAGGAGAGAGAGAAAAAAAAATACAAGTCTGACGGAAATGATGACAATCTAAGATTTCAGAATGAAATTTAATCAGGATATAGAAACAATGAATTGGACTGAATCTGAAACTGAAAAGCTCAATATCTTTCTTTTCCATTAGATTATTTGTGTTAATTCCTGAACATGGCACTTCTCTTCCCAGCTCTGCATCACATGGTCCCTCCCTCAACCATCCCTCTCTTCACTTCTGAAAAGGAGGTGTGGCCCTTTATACCAACACATGCTAGCACCCCAAATCTCTCCAAGATTAGGCACATAATACTGTATTGACGTTAAACATGGCAGCCCAGTGAAGTTGCATAGGCAGGCAATGGTGCTCAGGAAATATTGTAGAAGAGTTGGAGGAAGAGTTGAGAGACTTGGAGGGGATAGGGACTCTACAGAAAGACGAACAGAGCCAACTAAGGTGGACTCCTGGGGACTCCCAGACACTGAACCTCCAACCAAAGATCATACAAGAACTGGACCTATCCTTTCCCCAACACCTTACAAGCAGAATTAATCAAACAGAAGACAAAACATCAGGTCTCAAAGACAGAGTAGGAGATTTAAACCAAATAACCATGGAATATTATTTTTAAAAATCATAGGAAATATGGGATAACATATAAAGATAACAAGCATGGATGAAAGAGAAGAATCTCAAGTCAATGGCATAGATGACATCTTCAACAAAATCATAAGGAAAAGAAAACCTTCCCCTCTCCAAAAGGAAAAACACACCCATAAAAATACAGAACATCAAATTGACAGGACGAAAAAAAAAGAAAGTTTGCACTGCATATCATAGTTAAAATACTAAATATGCATAACAGAAATTGTATTGAAAGATGCAAGAGAAAAATTACAAATCATGTATAAAGTGAAGTCCATGAGAATAACAACTGAATTCTCAATGGAAACTGAAAGTCAGAAGAGCCTGGTTCAATACAGTCTAGTCCTAAAATGCTAAGACAGCTAATCTAAATTAGTATACTCAGGAAAATTTTCTGCCCCTGTTTGAAAGAGAAGAAAAACTTTCTGCAGCATACAACCTAAAATTTTTATATTCAGAAACCAAATTTAAAGAAAATACAAGAAGCAATATGTTTTGGTGAAGAAAAGAATGAGCATAGCAGAAAGACTGTGTAAAGAAACATGAAGACACAATTATTAAACACACACACAGATACACACACACACACACACACACACACAGAGAGAGAGAGAGAGAGAGAGAGAGACAGATGCAAACTACTGAGAACATAAACAATACCACAATCAACAATATGATGAAGATAATGAACTGATTTCTATAACTTTAAATTAAAAATTTAATAAAAAGAAAAAGAATGGCAGCATAACAACAACAAACATGATGAGAAAGAAATTTGGGATACACCCCATTGAAAATAGCCTCAAGGAAAATCAAGTATTAGGAATAACCTTATCCAAGGAGATAAAAGACATCTATAATGAATACTTTAAATCTCTCAAGAGAGAGAACCATGAGAAAATGTCCACAGATATGAATATGTGTAGAGCATAACCTTCCAGGAGGCCTGAGACCTTGACCACAACTCACTTCGGAAGCTTTAATTCACTAGCTCTGCAGTAAATCTGACATAGTGGTAATAAGTTTTCCTATGAAGCCTGCCAGATTAAAACTTTGTCATTGCAAACTGCCATATTAAAATTTACAAACAGGTTTTGACTTGTAGACAGAATTTTTAGAGTTCCTGGATTTAATATATGTTGTAGGATATGAAGACTCCAAAAGATTTGATTGACCTGTTGGGTACAACACTGACTAAATAATGGCCTACACCAAATTATGCTGAGATGCTTATCTGCTTTGGTAACTGAAGAGGCTGTAAGGTCTAAGAGAAAGAAATGTCAAGACAAATTTCTCATTTAAATATTATGATATACCCAGGAAGAATCTAAGTGACACATTTATTTGCTGCTGTAATGAATAGATTTCTAAGACAGAATGATCATACCCAGTTTTATCCTCAGCCCTCAGGAGATAGGGGTGACACGTGTATCTGAAGCTGGCCTGAGTTCTGTATCAGTCAGAGCTACATAGTAACATCCTGTCCCAAGAGAAAAAAATTTTAAGCAATACCAGTTTTCTAAAAATATCCCCATGTTGATCTGTCTCTGTAAGAAATTATACTGTATACATAATACAAGTAAGGAGCTTATCAAGGTATTGAATGCTTATAATCTTAGCACTTGAGGGTTTGAGGCAGAGGAATGAGCAAAGTCAGCATAGGCCTCATAGGCAGTTCTTGGCCAGTCCAAGCCCAACAAAATCAGTTTAAAAAAGATAAAAAGAGACCACTGCCATAGTCTAATATACTCACACACTTTTGGTGTGATTACATCCTTAGTTTGCAGGTTCCAAGCTGGAGTGCCCAATCTCCAAAAGTCATGAATGTTTGAACACTGTGATGGAAAAGTCAAAAAGCATCATACTGAATAGTCTGATTATAGAGATCTAGAGCACAAGTGAATAACTGTAGTGTAGTGTAGTTTTGATTAAAAAGGAAAAGCTCTTGAATTCCTAATTTAGCTCTAAGAGAATGCTTGAGTATAAACCATCAAATGGTCCCATATCCTGAACTGTATTTACATTGTACATTGGCTGCTGCCTGATTTCCCCTGACAAATTCTGTTCTTAATATCTGCCCCCTTCTAAACTCATGTTGACATATTTAACAATAAGCGGGGATGATGTATCTATCTTCATTAGTGTGTTCAGTGCTACATATATGAGTAAGTTAGGTTCCTTTTTTTCTATCAACTGTCTTGGTTTTTGAATAAGGCAGCAAACAAGAAATTCTATAGTCAGATGGTATCCTCCATATCTTAACATCTATAAGTCTTCACAACAGTGAGAAATCTTTATACTTATTATGTTATTCAAAATGAGTTACTCGTTTAGAAGTACTAGTATAAAACAGAAGAGCACACCCAGTTTATCTATGCATTATTTTGTGATCAATAGCACACATCAAGTTGAAATATACATTCATGTATTATATATACATATATATAATTATGTATAAAATCTAGTTCATGAAAGGCATGAAGTAGATGTATATTATTACCTTCTCTTTTTCACCATACACTTACTGGTTGATAATGAAGACTCTAAAATTATTTGAGAGAGGTGAAAAAAATGTCTGGCATGTAAATAAAGGGTATTTTTATATGATCTACTGAATATTCATGGAAATAGATTCAAGCAGCTTTATACTCTCTGTCAGAGAAAGTCATAAGGTGGTGTACTGCAAGGAAGTACAACGGAAAGAGTTTGATTCGTGAAATTAGCATTTCCTATTGCTTTGGAGGTCTAAACAGAAGTGAGTATCATTAATTCATTAGGAGCTGAAGCCAATGAATTGGCTCAGTTAACAGGGATGTGAGACAAACATAATTTGGAAATTTGTGATAAAAAGGCCATCTAAACTGATAAAAAAACTGCAGATATTTGTGTTCCATGTGAATGGTCACCTAAGGAATTGCTCAGCGCAGGGGGATTGTAATGAAATGTTATGTATAATAATGTATTTTATGTAACCATTCAACTTTCACTCACACCTACCAATGAAATTTAACAATCAGTACACTAAGGAAGGATGCCAAGGAACAATGGAGTTTATTTATAGTCTCTGTGTTGTAGACTTCAATTAACCAAAATAATGTGATATAATCACTACTGATCATCAACTATGGCAACAAAAGAGATCTCCACTGAATCTTTGACATGGCAATATTTCTCACTATGATCACTTTACTATATTGTCCTACTTTCATCGTGATAAAGGCATTTTTTTATTTTTACTTCAATTGGATTTCTGGACACGGATTTAGTTTTCTGTCTTGCAATGATTATCCATATATTTCCAAATGCTTCATAAACCATAGTGTTATTAAACACAGCATTGGTTCTAATTAAGAAACTAACTTATACAGCACATGAAGTGTGACAGTGGAATTTAATGATGTTACTATGTTTCTCATCATCCAGCATCACTGATGGGATTGTGAACGGCCTCTTAAAGAGTTAGTAGCAATGCCTGATAAGTGGCAGTAATTTTGAGGGTAGGAGCAAAGTTCTCCAAGAGGCTGCAAATTCCATGTATCAGTTTCTAATGAGAGGTCATTTCTATAAAAACTATGATTAATGAATAGGACTCAATAATTGGAAATGTGACTGAAGACACTGCTTTTCATAGTGAATCTATAGTATAAGTTCTGTTTTCTGTATTTGTTTTGCTGTGCTCTTAAAGCCTAAAAGTCTTACCCATAAAAGAAATTATTACAACAGGAGACACCTCAAGGATTTCATTTCATTAGACATTAGTGCTGAAATCTGGGATTTTTAAACTCCTCATAATTGGAAATAAATGCTCCCCCTTGCCCCAAAAAAGAGTTGTTTTATTGACTAGAGTAATTGATCCTGAAAACTAAGGAGAAATTTGGGTGTAATTTCACTGTGGCTATAAAGAAGAATATGTCTGTAGCTCAGAAAAATCCTTATGGTGTTTTTTAGTATCACCATATTCGGTTAGTAAATTCAGCAGAAAACTACAAAAATAAAGCAAACAAACAAACACACACACACACACACACACACACACACACACACACACACACCTCAATCAATCAACAATACAGGACTGCTAATGACCTAGATCTTTTGGCTTAGCTACAAGGCAAACAACCAGAGTCAAAATACTCACTGAGGCTGGAGGGAATGAATAATGGTTATTAAAAAAAAACTATGCTTTGCTATAAGAGCTCTTATAGACTTAATGACTGACTATCATAGTATTTTTTCATATTATAAATATATGCCTATACACATATATCTTTGTTAATCTACCCACTTCTCTGTTATTGTTTGATTTATCTTTGTGATAGATAATTCCTAGAATAAATTCATGTCTATAAAGGCTGATTGCATTCCTAGAACTTCAGTGATGTCTGTAGGATGAAATGTTTCAGGTACAAAGTCAAATGACAATTTATGGTGATCTGTCTTTAGTCTACTAAATCATCATTCTTTGTCTCTACCTATGACTGATCTACCATCCAGTCACTAATAGATATAACCAGATCTATCATTCTTATTTTTATTGGTTATTTTATTTATTTACATTTCAAATGTTATCCCCTTCCCAGTTTCCCCTCTACAACCCCACTATCCCAATCCCTCCCACCTGCTTCTATGATGGTGCTCCCGCACCCACCCACCCACTTCTGCCTCACCACCCTAGCATTCCACTACACTGAAGCATCAACTTTCACAGGACCAAGGGGCTCCCCTTCTACTGATGCCAGATAAGGCCATCCTCCTTGACACATGCAGCTTAGTATGGGTCCCACCATGTGTACTCTTTGGTTGTTGGTTTAGTCCTTGGGAGCTCTTGGCGGTGGGTCTGGTTGATTGATATTGTTGTTCTTCTTATGGAGTTGCAAACACCTTCAGGCCCTTCATTCCTTCTCCTACCTCCCCCATTGGTATCCCCTTGCTCAATCTGATGGGTGGAAGAACCTCTCAGGGGACACCTATACCAAGCTCCTGTCAGTGAACACTTCTTGGCATCAGCAATAGTGTTTTTGTTTGATGACTACATATGGGATGGATCACCAGATGAGGCAGTCTCTGGATGGTCTTTCCTTCAGTTTCTGCCCTGCTCTTTCTTCGTGTATTTCCTTTAAACTGGAGAAATTCTCTGTTAAAACTTTCTAGATGTGTTGGTAGCTCCACCCCTCATCCAGTGGCCACTTGAATTCCACTAGCAAACTCTAGCTTTTCATCAATCAAAGGGCTAAGGATGCCATCATATAGTATGTATGCCCCAGAACTAGGGAAACCCTGCTTTACTAGAACCACCTACTTCATGCTCCTACAAATGTATTCTTAAAGTATCTTGATTTATGGGTTTTTTTTGTTCTATAACTGTTTAAAAGAATTTATGGAACTGCTTCTACATTGGAACATGAACTTGGAGTAACATAAATCTGTGCCCTGGGCCATGCTCACTCATATTTGGCTCCATAATAAGCTATCTCTTGGCTGTGTATTCTCACTGACATCTTAATCTTCTTGCTAAAGAAAATACATACACTGACTTTATAATGAAATATTATTACCTTTAAATCACAGCATTTTCTTTTAGGATATCAAGAATAATGATAATAATGGAGCATCTTCTTGGAGAAGACTTAGAATTCTTTGCTGTGTATGGATATAACAGTTTGATCACTACATTCTTTTTATTTGAAAAGTACTCATAGGTTCAGTAGATGTGTATGTGTGCTAATATGATAATGGCTGTACTAGTACTGGTAAATTACATCTGTTAATTTGAGTAGGCCATTATTCTCTGCACTATTCCTGGAAAAACAAACACTCATTCACTTATTCCATATATAGAAACAATAACAGACCTAATAAATCATTCTACTATGATGAGTTTAGTGAGCCAAAGAGATAATTAGGGTCATTTAGAAGAGTATGGACTAAAGGTTTGAAATAAGAATGTGAGTAAATGGCATGTGGTATATCACTGAAAAACTTCCTCTGTATTTCTCTCTGAAGAATTTTTGTCTATGGATATTTGGGAAGAGATGGGGCCTAATGTGTACCCTCTTCCAGTAATAAGTTAACTGCTCATAAATCCTTGGGAGTATAATATTGCATTATGGGTACCTGCCATTAGCAGCAGTTAACTGGCTACAAATTCATGGGGAGGGGCTTTGCCTCAAGAGGCACCCCACAATCAACAGTCAATTGTCTATAATTCCTCAAGGAAAGGTAGCTTTTACCACATCCTCAACTATCATTAACTCTCTATAGCTCCTCCAGGGAGCATTGAATACAAGGGACACTTCACTCTGTGACTAGATGATATTGGGCTCCTATCTTCTGGTTTCCTGCTGAGTATAGTCACAACCTCAAAATTCCAAGGTAGCAATGGTCATGTAGTAACTGGAGTAACTTTATGGAAATAACCACACTAAATGTTTATTCAAACATCAATGTTACTGCTTTCCCTTTTTATCATTGATAATTCATATATGCAGACAATGTATTGTGATCATAACCACTCCCTTCTTTATTTTCTCTTAGCTCCTAACATTTATGCTAATGCCCATCTTCTCAGTTATATTTTTAAAATTAACATTTAAATTAATTTACTTTAAGTGAGACAATATTATCATTCATAATGTGGACAGATCTTAGGTTCAAGTTGAAGTGTTGAACAAGTAAAAAGCTGACATAAAACTAGCGAGTAGAAAATCTCACTTCAGGATTAAGATGCAAATTAAGTTCTCTTAGTTCCCTTCCCTTCTTTGTCCTTCTCTTTCTTCTCTTTGCCCCTCTCAGAGGATATTGAATAATATATATAATCACATTAATAATAAGCTTTACTGCAAGCATTTGCTTTAGGGATGACTCAGAGAAAATAACGTTGATAGTTTTGGGATAACATATTAGCATATTTTATAAGATACATCATTATCTTCATCATTCATATTGTACTATAATCTGCTTCAATTCAGTTATTTGTGTTATACTGAATCTGTTTACGATACAAATTAGTATTTATTTTACTTTACCTGGAGTTATCCTATTTATACATGTCCACCAAAAATTAGTGGAATTCTTTTATTTTACATTCAAAAAATGCCATCATCCTTAAGTCATTGGCATAGTTCTCATGATCAAGATAACCCTGCTTTGAATTTGGTATCTATTTCAGTCAGCTTATATCCTTACCTCTAGTAATTAAGTGTCTTCATTTGAACCATATATTTCAAGTATCCAGCTTCAGTAATGGTAGTGTCTTCTTCACCATGTATGTTTTGATCTATGGAAAATAATTATAAGAGATTAAAGATGAACTAGACTTACAATTCCTATAGCGTAACTAAAATGTATATATTACATAGTTTTCACAGTGTGGAAAGTTCTTAAATGACAATTCGGACCAGTATTTCTTAATAAATATTTAGGACCCTTCCTGAGTAGTATTTAAAGAAACCTAGCTCTCAAATTTAGTAAAGACAGCCTGTTCATCCATATTTTGAAGAGCTACAAAACTATATCTGGAATTTCTGCTTAGAAAGCCTACATCAATAAATTTAATTTGCTATACTTGCTATTAATTCACAAAATTAGTTAACACTGTGACACATATTTGGTGATTTCTACTCATATATGTTGAGGTAAAAAGTATAATATTTTTGGAGAATAAGCATAACAGCTTATGAACTACATTATACTTCATATTTAAGGATATTCTGCTATATAATTCTCCTTTTGTGCCTAGTAATAAAAATGTGTGGCAAGATAGATCTTAGCAAATTTCAATCTTGTCCAAAGATTTTATAGAAAAATCACTGAATTTTCTCAGTAAATCGTTAGAGTTTCATCAGCAAAGAACTTTATAGTTTTGAGATGAAAAACTTATACTAGCAAAGATGAGTTTGATATATTATTGCCCTCAACTCTTATGGGATCTTGTCAATTCTCCTATGATCAAATTTTAGGATCCTTTTCTTAATATTACAGTTTTCACCTTAGTAGTATTTGACTTTCTATGATGAGAATTCAAGGCATTTCCACAAGTAAACCTTGCACACTTTGATATTATGGGGTTGATCTTTGGCAATACCATTTCCAAAGGTATCCAGAATGAAAATATCATTCTGATAAAAATTAATTTTGAGATGAAATGAAGAAATGGTTGACAGATGATGCTTAGTGGAAGCTTCATTTTTGCCTTATGGTTTGAGAAAGGCTCAGTTTTCATTATTAGGGAAGTACAGGGACATTCATAGTGGCAAACATACCACTTTGTAGTGGATCAAGTAGCAGAGTAATCAGAAACCAAGAGCTGGACAAGAACGTGTAAATTCTACCCTATGTGATCCATGTCTACTAGCTAGAGTTTGCATCCTTAAAGTTCTACAAACTCCCCAAATATTATTGTGCACTAGAGAGCAAACATTCAAAGTGTTATCTTGTGAGGACACTTTAGTATTACCAATAACAAGAAAAGCCTTAAAAACTTTCAAGTGATTGGCATAGCACTTGAGCTGGCCAACCAAATACCTGATTTTAGATGTTTTCTCTTTTCTCAGAATAATTAGTATTGATATTTTAGCTTAAACTGGTAGTACAATTCCCTCTTCTTTAGAAAACTATAAGGATTGTTTTCTATCCTAAGTTAATAAATAAAGTACACCATCTGTTTTACTTAGAGTCTGAAATTTTATTCTCATCAGTTAAATACCCATGTTTGAACCAATCCGTAGCTGTGTATGTTGGTCTATCCAGGGTAACATAAATCATTAAATAAAACACACACTGTAACCACCTGTGTACCACCAGCTTGCTTAATTCTGTAACCACTCTTCCCCAAGACTGCCTGATCTCAGCCTGATGTTTGGGTGTGAGTCTCTGCATCTGCTTCCAGTTGCTCCTGGATGAAGCCACTCAAGAGACAGTTATGCTAGGTTCCTATCTACAAGCATAGAATATATCATTAATAGTGTCAGGGGTTGGCTCTCAAGTTTTAGCAGTCTTTGTTTGGCTATTCCATCAGTGTCTGCCCCATCTTTATTCCTACACATCTTGTAGGGAACACAATTTCAGGGTTGAAGGTTTTATGGGTGGATTGATGTCCCCCATCTCTCCTCCGGAAGTCCTTCATGACTCTAAGAGGTGACCACTTCAATCTCTATATTCCTCCCTGGTAGGAATTTCAGCTATGTTCACCCCCCTAGACTCCCAATAGCCTCCCCCATCCCAGACCTCCATCTAGTCTGAGATTCCTCTCCACAGTCCTCTCCTGTCCCTCCTCCCCACACACCTAAGCTCCATCTCCTGCTCTTCACCCATACCTAGTACCTTCACTCAATCCACCTTCTTTGATTATGTTACAGAAAGTAGCATGAACTCAATTTTCACTTGAGCTCTTTTTACTATCAAACTCCATGAGGATAGGTAAAAACTGAATGAGCAGTGCACTTGTGTTATCCAATACGAAATCATGAATTTTGAAATGTCTTCCACTTAACCGTGTCTGATATTTGCTTTTGAAGAAGGTATTATTGTTAATATCCTTTGCAGAATGATGTACTATATGAACTTTTATTATGTGATTATCATTGAAAAGAAAGTTCAAAACTATATCCCTAGAAACTTAAAAAGTTGATGGAGATTATTATTAGCATTACTAACAAATTAATTACTAACTAATCTTAGTTTCTTTGTACAGAACCTGATACTACTAACCAATCTTAACTTCTGTTAAAGTGTTTGCTCCCTGAAGCTCCCCACACCCACTTCAAATTCTGAGAGAGATGGCAAATATGACTTTTGCTTTCAAAAAACCCATTTTCTGTACACCCAGGGTCATACCTATATCTCTGAATACCTAAGTATGTTTTTATCTGGTTGAAATAAAGGTCTTCACTTTGCTATAACATTTGTCTGAGTAGATATCTTTGGTAGGATACTCATAAGATAATAGGAGTATACATTGTTTATCATATATATGTATGTATATATATGCATATGAGTATTATGAATTGTGCGATACATTTTTTCTTACTTGAGGTCATGAACAATGATCTCATTGTCCACAGAATTTCAGAGAAATTCAATTTTCTGGAATTATCAAACCAAAAGCAAAAAATGGTGGCTTTAAAAAACGAAATAGAAATCTGAAGAATATCTTTGATTTTTTTTCAGTAAGATATGAGAAAATTTTAAACTTTTAGTCTACACAGGTAGACTACAGTATAAATGGATCTCTTATTGCCAGAGGTAATTGTCATTACAGAGGTTTACTGATAAATAAGTTCACCCCTTCCAGTTCATTCTGAACTCTTGCTGATTGATTCAACTATGCTGTTCTGGCTCAAAGTCCTTTCCAAGCTGACAAATTTGATCTTACATCTCTTGGCTTCTAACTAAATTGTTCTGCTTGGACTCATAGAAACTTTGTCAATATGTTCTAATATTCTGGCTCCTCATTCTCACTTTCATTCTGCTTTCACCCTTAACCTGTCTCTGTACTGTCCAGTTAAAAATTCCTCTCTCTTTCTCAATCTCTCTCTCTCTCTCTCTCTCTCTCTCTCTCTCTCTCTCTCTCTCTCTCTCCCCTCTCTCTCTTCTCTTCTTCTCCCTCCCCTTCCCCTCCTCTTTGCCCTTCCCCTTCCCCATCTATCTCTCTGAGCTGTTCTCACAAGTGCTATCTTTCCTGTCTGTCATCGTGAAAATGGAGCATACCCTGTCTGTGATTCATTATTCCAAATCTCTCCTGATTTATCACTTTATCACCTTGTGCCTCAGTTAGACATCACTTTCAAACATGACTGCTTGTTTTTACAAAATAGCCTCATCTTCACTCTTTGAGATTAAAGATGTATACTAAGGGCATGTCCGTATTCCAGATAGAGGGATTAAAAATATGCCATTCCAGCTGGATCACATACAACTAGAAGGTCTTGGGAAGTATCTATTGCCAGAGCAATCATGTTGCTGGATTAAAATTCCTCTACACTTCAGTTTAGTCAATTTTCACAAGCTTGAATATACTGCATTTGTTTTATTTTCCTTTTAGAATTTATCATGGATCTATTATAACCTTCAATATCACTTGTGCAACAGAAACCCTTTTATCTACTGAAAAGCAATTCAAGTAATAAAATTACAGCTATCACTAATTCTGAGTTAACCTTCATTTTTCTTGTCTCTATCTCAAGGGGAAAACTGATCAGATCATTGAGTTTCTAAATACTTAATAATGCATAATCATGGATATACCTATCCATGAAAATTTGTATCACCTTCTACTTCAAAATGATACAAAGAGTCATATTTTAATGATATTAGTCTTCTACTCACAGCCTGGGTCTTAGTAAATGTACATTATTCTCCATTGCATAACTGGAAACAAAAAACAAACAAACAAACACCTCAGGGATAGTTCCATGACTTTTGGGGGTAATTTACTGGTAGTATGGGATTATAGTGAAATTGGTGTTAACGTTGTTTATCAAGCATCTAATGACTGACCAATTTTTTCCTATTAGTGAAATGTCTTGGGACAGCCATTATTTTCCAGAGTCAGCAAAGATATTGCATGATGACTGTAATTATTGCTCTTCTATGTGAATAATTCTTGTTAGCCCTAGCTATAATAGATCTCATATCTTGTTAAATTCATACACTGATTACTCTCTCTCTCTCTCTTTCTCTCTCTCTCTCTCTCTCTCCCTCTCTCTCTCTCTCTCTCTCTCTCTCAGTACCTCCTCTATCTTGTCTGCTTTCTCTTCCCAAGTAGCTTGCTTGTGGTATATTTATGGTGTTTGTGTAAGTAAAATATTCCACATGTGAGATAAAATATGTGATATTTTCTTGACTTCACTTAGAAAACCATTTAAATAGGCCACAAAAGTATAAATTTCTGCAACATACTCAGTGTTTTTGGTCATGGTCTTTTATCACAGCAAAAATAAACCTAAGACAGAGGGAGAGAAAAGAAGAGGACAATGAAGTGAATACATGAAGAGAAAACTAAAATTAAGGGCATTGGATGGGCAGTAAGAAAACATAATGTAGTAGGAACTTCCTAAAATATATACATATATGAAAGTAATCTAAATAAAATCATCAATTATAACTGTCCAATTGGACTGTCACCAAATGAAACTTTCAGTGCTGGAAATGGGTTACATCTAATTGGGTTAATTGGTAGGCAAGTCCTCCAAACAACCCAAGACCTTGCCAATAAAGTTACTCTCAATGAAGTTACAGCAAAGCCTTATTGAGAAGAGAGCACATACACAATAGCCTGAATACAAAGAAGTCAGCTGGTTCTTACATAGAGCCTTCACCCCTATAGACTAGTGTTCTTGGTAAAGAAAGATGTTCTGTACAATACTAAACCATAAATATAAATATCAACCCTGCTATAAACATTTTGATCAACAATGGTATCCTACCTGTTATGCTTTAGTAAGCTAGGGCAATGCTGGCACAAAGTTTTTGGAAGTAAACAACCGAAATCTGATTTGACATTAGACCTACTCCATGAGACAGCTTTCGTGACCAAGAACCCAGGGCCCAGTGGAAAACCCTAGTTCTATTTTTTTATTAAAGGAATGCAGCAATAAAATAACTCCTAATGACATTCTCCTATACTCATAAATCAACCAGTTCTTTGCTCAGTCATCATTAGAGTATCTGCCTTCCACAGCAGATGGGAATAAATACAGAGACCCACAGCCAGAAATTATATGTAGAGAAAGACTTTTGAACACACAGACCTAAATGAGATGTCTCCATCAAATCTCTTCCTCCGGGTCTCAGGAAACCGTGTGAAAGAGTATGCCAGAACCTGCATGTCTCTGTGGGATATCAGATGGGAGATGATAGAGCTTAAAGGAGAAGTGAAGTGAACACACAGCCACCCTTATCCCTAACTCACATTTTATCTCCTATTGATAAATATATACAAATGAGAATTTAGTTTTCTCTAAGGATGTCTCACTGTGCAAACAATCTACTCCTTAAGGGTAGGCTGCTTGCCCAGCAGCCAGCAGAAAACAAACACAAACTCAACAAATAACATCTTTGCAACTTTGGAGGTTCCTTGTTTCATGTTAGTCATTTTTGAAAAAAAAAAGGCTTTAGGCATATTTAGGCATATTGCCATTGGATACTAAACCACCATGTTTTGTTCTTGCTTTGTTTTCCAATTCTGATTCAGTAAAGAAATGGTTTGGGCAAATATAAACTGAAATTTGTTGTACCTGTTTTCCAATATCAACTCTTTTACTCTCTCAGCATCTCCCAGCAACCTTTACTTCTCAATCTACCCCAGTCTTTCCCATACTCCATCCATCTCCACTCATCACATTCCCCCAACTCCCTACCATTCTGTCCTCCCCTTGCCTCCCAATTTCCTCACACCCAATCCATCTGCCTGCTCACTCACCTACTATCTACCCAACATATCACTTCCATCTCCCCTTCTCTCACATCCCTCTCCCCAACACCCATTCTGTTCTTATTCTCACCTCCTCCTCCCATCCCTCTTCCCTTCTCATTCTCATTCCCATACCCCCTACCCCACTCCCCCACCTCCCACTAACTCCCATCCATCTGCCCTTCTTTCACTCCCCACTTCCCTATACCAAATCCATATACCCTTTACCTCACTGGCATGCCCCACCTTCCCAGTATCCTATCCATTTTCCCTTGTTTTCCACCCCTAACCCTCACCCATATTTACCCTATGGTACTACAGAAATTTTAAAATATCTATCTAGAAAAGTTTAGAAAGGCATGGCTTTGCTCAAATTAAACAAAAGAAACATGACTGATAAAGTGGACCAATTGTTTTTATTATGACCACATTGCGTTGAATTTACATTGCGTATCTCTCAGTCCACTCCCGAGCCATTCTATCATACTGCCTTAAATCCTTGCGGTAGACCTTTGCAATTTCAGGAACCAGGGGGTCATCAGGATTTGGATCACATAATAGAGAGCAGATAGAAAGAAGAACTTTGGAAATTGTAAGTGCAGGTGACCATTCAGAATTCAAGATATCTAGGCAGATGCTTCCATTTTTGCTAATGTTTGGATGGTAAATTCGGGTTATGAATGAAACTTTGGGCGGCCTGAAGGGGTAATTGGTCGGAAAGTGGACAGAGAGAAAAAAAACCCCTCCCTGGTAGGGGCTGTCTTCGGGCCCCATTATGGTCGCTTGCCAATGAAACAAATTTTCTGCCACTGGCCCTGCAGAACACTGAGCAGGTGGATCTTGAGAGAAGGCAACTAATTCCTTCTGGATTCTTTTAATAGCCATCTCTTCCAAAGTAGGATGACCCATCTTCACTGAAGGCTCTGTTGCACCTAGGCTATAGAAAGAGATGAGAAAATGACAGATGATTAAACTGAAGGAGGCTAGGTCACGTTATTAAAGCATAATTCAGAGATGGAAGGCGGGAAGAGAAGGGAGGGAGGGGGAGAAGAAGGGAGGAAGGGCGGTTGGGAGGGAAGGAGGGAGGGAGCACACCAACGGCCAGAGGATTTGCTACTTAGCTGTACCTGTAGGGCTCAAGGATTCCTGTGGATTCAGACCAAGTGTTAAAGAATCTGCTGTAGTTGCTGGAAGGCTGGGGGCTGAACAACTGCTCCGAAATACAGCTGTATGGAGAGGCTACCCCGGCAGCCTGCCACTAGAAATGCTGCTGGACATGGTCCCTTCTTGGTAATGGCTGAAGGATATTCTATGATGTCACAGAGTGCATAATAATGAGTGAAGGGCATGTCAGTCAGCGTGGGGTCAACGTGGGGTCAGCAGCAAGTCAGCTTGGTGTCAATGTGAGGTCAGTGTGGGTGTTCACTTTATAATAATGTAGGAGAGGAGCATGCTGGGAGCAAGGAGAAAATGACTGAAACTGGCTGTACTGCACAGCTTCATAGAGCAGTTTGACTTTGATCTAATGAGTCACAGTCAACCTCTTCTACTCAATATATCTGTCTATGCCCCTCTACTCACTAAATAGCTTTGCTGTAATTTTTATATTTTTAGGGTGAACACATTATCGCCCTTAATTTTATGTTTCCTTAAGATGATATTCTCTAGTATGAGCAAATTTAGGAAATTTAACGCTGTGATAACATTGGTTAAAGTAACTATTAGTTAAATTTGTATAAAAATCTATATGAATTAAAATCTTCAAAACTTTAACTTTGAAGTTAAAAAATGTAACTTTTGATATAATTATGGCAGAAAAAGGGAATAAAAAATAAGTCTTTGCTTTGGCATGCATTATTTGTAAGCAATAAATGTAATGTCAATACAGTAGTTATGTGTAATATTGCTCTTAATTTTTCTAAAAGTCCTGTATCAAAACCACTCTAGGATTAGGCATATTATTTTCATTTGCCCATTGATTCTTCTTGAGTTGGGAACATTCCCATATCTTTGTGTCTGATTGTTTCCTACTGCTTTGTATGAAGGGTGTAGTATAACTCACATCAAACACGTGACTATTGCTTCTCAGTACTAAAAACATTGACATTGATAATCTGACGATTTGGAAAGGGGACTCAGTTTTGGATTTTGAAAGTTATTAAGGAAGTTAAAGCAGTTTATGATTGAACAATAAGGATATGTTTACTCCTCATGGGTTTTTGTAAGCTATGTGGACTAACTTTCATTACAGAAAACTTGTATTCCTAAGAACTGTTAAAAATACTAAACATTGCCTAAGATAAATTAAAATTTAGGTTCTGAAATTAAACATTCTTAAACTGTTGGAATGTTAGGATTCCTTCCAGGGTCCTAGCAGCAGCCATGTAGGAGCCAGGGACTGGCCCATTCCTGTGCTCTCTTATCACAACCCCTCTTTGGACTGTTCCCACTCTCTCTCTCTCCCTCCCTCCCTCTCTTCCTCCCCTTCCCTGTTCTCTTTTCCCTTTCTTTCTCTGCCTCTATTCCCTTCCTAACCCTCCTTCCCATGCCCCCAAATAAACTTCATTCTATACTATATCATCATATGGCTGGTCTCTCAATGGGGGTCAGGGGGAGGTGCACCCTCCCACCACACCATACCTCCATTTACAAAACATATCATTAACTTTTCCAGAGCCATTGAAAGTTATAATAAGCTAATTAGCTTTGTAGTAGCTTCAATGTATTTTAAGGTAGTGAAAAAATAATAATTCATTTTCTGAAAATCTTTTTCTTTAGTGTTGAACTAATGTTGCTTAAACCTTCAACTTTGTGGTTTATACTATGTTATCAACACACTTTGAAATATAGTAATGATATCTTTCCAGGAACTGTCAGTACATCGTCAGTTAGAAGTGACATCTGGAGATACCATCTCCTATCTATGTTTGAGTGTTTAGTGGCTCAATGTTGTGCAAGTCTTTTGTAGGCTACCGTAGTTACTAGAAGTTTATTAGTGCAGTAGCTCTTTCATATCCTGAGGACAGTATTTGACTTATAGTTATCCTGATCTGTGGCTCTTGACATCTGTCTACTTTCTTTGCCATGATGACTTCATGAGCCTTGAAGGAAGGGCATGTGACATGGATATCACATTCGGAGCTGAGGAATCCAGAGACATTTATTCTCTGCATGTTGACCTACTGTAAATTACCTTATTAATTGTCATCTACTGTAAAAAGGAGGTGTTCTGATGAGAGTTAATACTTGGACTAGTGTGTAGTTATTAGAATAAGTCTGTAGAAGGCAGTTTAACCACATATCTACATACTAAAGTAATAATCTCTAATAAGGTTTAAGACCTCACTGGCTGTGAGTTCATGGTAAGGTTTCAAAAGAGACAGAGCTGGAGTCAATCTAAGGCCAGTGGGAAAATTCTAAAACAAACCTCCAAGCACAAAGAATCCTCCCTTCCAGGGAGGATAAGGCTAGTTTAGTTCCTGTATCAACTGCAAGCCAACCTGTCAGACAAAGCCACCTGTGACTCCCAACTGACCCCCCCTCCATGACTCCCAATTGTCCCCCCTAGAACGTCCAGAATGGTCTACTGACCATGAGTCAACTTGAAGGTTGCTTCACTCCACTGATAGTACCCTGCCTAGTTACAAATTGTTTGAATTCTGCCCCAATTGTTTGCAAAGTATAACCCTGTTAGAATCTGCTCAGGGTTGCCTCTCTCAGAAAGGGAGTTGACTCCAACGAGTTGGAATAAAACTCCTCTTGCTTTTGCATTGATTACCACCTTCATGAGTCTCACTCAAGGGGTCCTGGACAAGGGTCACTTCAGACCTCACAATTTACAGTATGCTTTCATGCAGTGAAATTTGAATAGTCATAGAATGGTTAACTACCTTCATAACAATCCATTTTACTATTATACCATGCATATCTTACAAGTTCTAGTTTCTCCAACCTCCTTTAGGCCCTTCACCAATGTTTTTTTGTGTTCCTGTATCTATAGACATTCTAAAATCATTCCAGACATTCAGGGATGTTCTAAATACCACTTTTTTATAATCTAGTCTTTCTTATGGCAATAACATTGTTTACATAGGATGGGGAGATGCAAGTTTGTAGACAGTAAGAAATAATGGATTGTGACTCAAGGTACTAATCTGAAATCTTTAGCGTGATTATGTATATATATATATATATATGTATATATACATATATACATATATATGATTGTATCATTTATTATATGAATGATTATATCATCATTTGACATTGCTGTGACATGATTTCTTGATCTATTGTGGTTAATGCAACTAAACTCTACAGGTGGCCTACATATGTTCAAATCTTAGATTTTTCACCAACTGGCTGTGAAACTATGAATAATTATTTAAAGTGCTTATGTTTCAGTCCCTTCATCTGCCAATTATTAGTAATGAAATCTTTTTATTTAGAATATGTATTAGTCAGCGTTTTCTAGAGTCACAGAATTTATGAAATGTTTCTATATGTTAAGGGAATTTATTGTAATGACTTACAGTCTGTAGTCCAACTTACTTAACCATGGGCAGCTGTGAATGGGAAGTCCAGGAATCTAGTAGTTGTTCAATCTCATGAGACTAGTTGTTTCAATTGGTCTTCTGTAGAAGTAGATTCCAACAGGTGTTCTGACAAGTGCAAGCAGTCAAACAAGACAGTGACTATTCCTTCTTCTGATTCCTCATTTAGGTTTCCAGCAGATGGTGTGTGCCACCATGCCGGGATTTGGAATTTGTTTTGCTCTAGGCTGACTTTTAACTCAGAGACCTCCTTGCCTAATCGCCTGGATTAAAGGTTTCATGGCCACTGTGCATCAAGATCTCCATGTCAACATCCAGGAAAGAAACTTTTGTCTTCTAGTCTCAAGATCTGGATCAGAGGTGGGCACTACAAATTGTAATTCTTTCCAGTTGTAGTCATTGACAATCAGGAATAGCCATCACAATCCACCTTGTCAATTTGACATAAATCATATCTCATGATCAAATTAAACAATAACCAACTCATAAGTATGCCTAACATGCTATAGTTGTCCCTCATACAAACACCAACACATGATAAATTTAGAATAGGTCAATGTCCTTTGGGAACATCCTTTTAGTATCTCAACTTAAATACCAACTGATATTCTTTTAGCTGATGTTAAAGAAATTGGAAGAAAGCACAAATATCTATACTAACATGTTCTTAAAAAATAAAACAGAAGAATCCATACCACTTTATAATTCTTATTTCTGCAACAGGTCATATTGCCTTAAGTGTTATTTATAATTACCATCCTGTACTACTCATTCTTTTATTTCCTCCACCTTCTGCAAGTACCTCAGCAGGTCTTGGCTCTTTTCCTGGAGGAGTGACCCAAACCGTCATTCCTGATGTGTCTGAGTCCTTTTTAATCCTGCTTGGATTAGGCTGTTGTAGTTTCCCATTGACTTGAATCACAGCACATGGTAATACTAAGAGATGCCCTAAAGGATCTCCTACACTCCATACATAATCCTTCTACCTTCATTGTGAAGAGGCTATCCAATTTCCCCCTGGTAGTCTGGATCTACCACCCATCCTAACACTGTTATTTCTTTCTTAGCATGTTTGTTTAACGGAACTAGAAGGCCAAAATGACCAGGGGCAGTCTGAGCTTCCAGTTCAGTGGAATGTTTGTTGTGGCTCCTTGCAGGAGCACTACCCCCTCTGGAACCAAAACTTCTAGGCCATCAAAATTTAGGGTTGTGTATACAGGGAGCAAAATTTTCCTAGTGGGTCACTAGGATTGATAGTCAGTGGAACTATTATGTTTTCCATCCCTTGATTCCTGGAACCATGGATCCTAGCTATGGAAGAAACTGTACCATATATTGGAAGATGATTCAATGCTTATAATGCCTTCTAAAGAACCCTGCCCCAGCCCTCCATGATGCTGCCGCCTAATTGGCACTGTATCTATGTCTTCAAAAGGCCAATCTGTCTTTCTATCAGATCAGATGCTTTAAGATGATGGTGCAGAAAATGGTAGGACTTATGTCTTCCATGAACTTGTGCTCTAAGGTCATTTTCACATAAACTAATAATTATGTTAAATAATATCCAGTATTTATTTGATATTATTCAATAATATATCAAAATAAAGTTCTTAATGATTCAAGGAGGTAATATGAAATTACTTTATAAAGTGATTATAAAACTGAATTATACACATTTTCTTGTTACAATTTTCCTATTATTAATTTGTTTTTTAATTGGTCATAGCACTATAATTCAAGGTAATGTTTTAGTTCACTAAGAAAACAAATATTTGCTATATATCTTTTGAAAATTACTAAAATTCACAGAAACATGGAAATAACACCCACTATTGTATGAAATAATGGAAAGCAAGAACAAGAATTGATTCAGTGTGAAGTCTGAATAGAAAGTATAATGAAGACTTTTGTGATATATAGTACAAAAGAGCCATGAGAGATATTACTTCTTACTCACAGTAAAAGAAATAATTGAGAAAAAATTGTGACTTTAAAATTTTTATCAAATAATTGCCTCATATTTGTAGGTTATTGAGAAGCTGCCTTATCTATTAGTTGAAATTAAAATGGTATGTTATGGGCACGGTTTTGCAGGACTGATGCTATCAGCAAATCTACTTTACAGTAGATTGTTAATAATATCAATGTGCCTTACATAAATATTTACTCAATAGACCTCTCTTCTTCCTAACCAAATATCGTAAAAACACAAATAATATCTGGCTGTGAGAAAGTGATAGTGGATATGGTTAATATTATTTTAAATTGTTTTGGTCTATGGTTTATAAGGAGAAGGTTACAAGTTATCAGATATAAATATTTCATTTTTCTCATACAGATGTTTTAGGCTAAGATGTAAACATAAAATCAGGCCTACAATTTCATTGAGAATGATACAGTAAATATATTTATGAGACTTAGCTCATTCTAGAAATCTGGTACCTAAAAAACATCTTAAAAGGAATTTAAAACATGGTTTAATATTTCCCTAGAATAATTTGATTTGAATTTTTAGTTCATAATTTGATGTATAGTAGAAAATACATGTGAAATAAGGAAATCAGAAAACTGTGAAAGAACTTTATTACTAGTAAATCATGAAACCAATGTGTCACTAATTTATCATAACTACATATTTGATGAATTATCTCTGTTAGAGACAAATAAGGACTTATATGATTTGAGTTGTTATCTATCTCTAAAATTCCTTGAACAATAAAATTATGCTAATATATTGTTTAATAATAGTGGCCTACTCTAATAATGTGACAGCGTTCCTGGAACAAATTTGTACTGGACCGAGATAGGAATAAATGACAGGCTAAACAAAGTATTCCCAAAAAGTCCCAATTGGAGAACCAGATTTTGTTGCAATTGAATATGGGTGTGTCTTAGGGTTTTAGTGCTGGGAACAGAAACCATGATGAAGGGAACTCTTATAAGCATGACGTTTAATTGGGCCTGGCTTACAGGTTCAGAAATTTAGTCCATTGTCATCAAGGAGGGAACATGGCAGCATCCAGGAAGGCATGGTGCAGGAGGAACTGAGAGCCTTACATCTTCTTCTGAAGGCTTCTAGTGGAAGACTGAATTCTGGGCAGCTTGGATGAGGGTCTTCAAGTCCCCATCCACAGTGACATACCTACCCCCACAAGGCTATACCTCTTAATAGTGTCACTTCCTGGTCCAAGCATATACAAACCATTAAAAGGTGAGTGGTTACTTACAGGAATAGAAAGGCTCAAATATAACTACATCACAGAAAGCCTATGCCAGAAGTGGTGACAACTTACCAAAGATGAAAACCTAAAGTGTATTTTTCAAAACCTGAAAGAAACTTAACAAAGTGGAGAGGTGTTCAGTTCCTCCACCCACCCCCCTGTTAATACATTTTTTCTGAGTCTCTTTTAGGGAGCTTACTTGGTCGGTACATTTTCAGATGCTGAGTTTGTTTGAGAGTCCTTATTACTTTTTTAAAATTGTTATTATCGATTAAGCTATTTATTGATTTTACTTCCCTATTGCAGCTTCCCTTCTCTCCTCTCTTACCAGTCCCTCCTTCTCTCTTTCACTCTCCACAATCTCTTCTCTCTCTCTCCCTAGAAAAGGGGAGGCATCCCATGGATATCAAGCAGCCCTAGCATTATAAATCCACAGCAAGAGTAGGTACATCTTCTTCCACTAAATTTAGACAAGGCAGCCCAGTTAGGGGAAAAAGGATCCAAAGGCAGGAAATATAGACAGAGACAGCTCCTGTTTTCTTTAGGAGTCCCACATGAAGAACCAGCTGCACAACTCCTTTATATGTGCAGAGAGCCTAGGTCTATTTCATTCATGCTCTTTGCTTGAAAGTTCAGGTTCCATGAACCCCCACTGGTCCAGATTAGTTGACTCTAGGTTTTCTTGTGATGCTCATAAACCCTTTGGTTCCATCAATCCCTCCTCTCCCTCTTCCACAGGATTCTCTAAGGTTCACTTAATATTTGCCTGTCATTCTCTGCATCAACTTTCAACAGGGGATGGGTAAAGCCCCTATGATGACATTTATGCTAGGCTCCCATCTGCAAATATAGGTTAATATCATCAGTAGTATCAGGAGTCGGATCCCTCTCATGGCATGGGTCTCAACTAGTCATTAGCTGGTTCTTCCTTCAAGTTCTACTTCATCTCCAACCCTGCACATTCTATCAGTAGAGCAAACTGTGAGTCTAAGGTTTTGTGTCTGTGTTGGTGTACCAATAGCTCCATTAGAATTCTTGCTGGGCTACATTAGACGGCCAATTCAGGATCCATATCCTCCATTGCTAGGAGTCTTATGTACGGCCACCTTCATAGATTACTGGGAATTCCTATTGTCCTAGTTTCTAGCTTGTCCCAGAGATTACTCACTCTCCCATCTAGTTGTCTCTCTCACTATCCTCTTCCTCTGTTGTCCCTCAAACCTCATCTCTCCTGTTCTCATCCCTAACCCCCAACTCAATTTCCTCCTTTCATTCACCTTCTGATGTCAACTGTATTTCTCAGTAAATGTAATTTTTGTGCACTGTATGTAATTATCTCAGATGCCTACTGCTCAGATGCCTACTGCTGAATAAGCACATCCATTCTAGGTCCTATTGAACTCCAACAAACTGCCTTCTCTCAGATTTTGACTGAATTGCTCTGCTTGGCCTCAATTTAAATCTGGTAATCTATTTGAATCTACTGTTTCATTCTCATTCTCTGGCCCATTCTGTCTTCAGACCTGCAACCTGTCTCTGTGAAACTGTTCCAGTCAAACTGTCTCCTCCCCTTCCTCTTCTTCGTCTTCCTCCTCCCACCTCCCTTCTCTCTTTCTTTCTCTCTCTCTCTTTCTCTCTACTGCTCTTTCAAGTCTCTTTTCCTCTCTATGCTCATGAGATTTGGGCATAATCTATCTCTTGCTCATTCTGTTTAATCTTTCCTTGATTCATCACTCTGCCTGACCCTCAATTAGGCAAACATGGCTATTTCCTTCTACAAATTAACATTACGTACATTGTTTGTAATTAAACATGTATGCAAAGTGTATGTCTGCATTCCAGTCAGAAGGAATAAAGGTGTGTCATTCCAGCCAGATCACTCAGATCTAGGTTTTTTGATATGATCATGTGTAATTTTAGCCATGTTGCTGGATTAAAATTCTTCTACATTGCCCTTCTCAGTGAGATTCAAGCATGCCCCATTAGGCCCTCCTTGTTACTTAGTTTCTTTAGGTCTGTGATTTGTGGCATTTTTATCCTGTACTTTATGACTAATATATACTTAAAATTGAGTACATATCATGTTTGTCCTTTTGGGTCTGAGTTACCTAACTCAGGATGATTATTTCTAGTTCTATCCATTTTCCTACAAATTTTATGTCATGGCTATTATTGGATGAATAATATTCCATTGTACAAATAAATGAAATGTCTTTATCATTGAGGTAAGCAAATGCCCTTGTGGTATGGTAGAGCATTTTTTTGAATGTCCAGGACTGGTATAGTTGGACCATGAGATAGAACTACTTCAAGTTTTCTGAGAAACTTACAAATTTATTTCCAAAGTTATTGTACAAGTTTGCACTGCAACTAGCAATGGAGGATTGTTCTGTTTGCTTGACATGCTGACCAGACATGAGTTTTTTCTTGAGTTTTTGTTTGTAGCCATTTTGACCAGCAGAAAATGAAATGGCAGAGTTGGTTTGATTTGCATTGCCTGGTGCCTAAAGATATTGATTTTTTTTTATATATATATAAATGCTTCTCAGTCAAGAGAGATTGCTCTGTCGAGAATTCTGTTTAGATATATACCAAATTTTTTAATTAGGTCCTTTGGTTTGCTGGTGTTTAGTTTCTTTTATTTTTTTATTGGATATTATTTATTTACATTTCAAATGTTATTCCCTTTCCCAGTTTTCTGTCTATAAGCCTCCTATCCCATTCCCATCCCCCTTTTCCTATGAGTGTGTTTCCCCTATGAGGGGGGTCCAGACTTGGTAGGACCAAGGGCTTCTACTCCCATTGGTGCCCAACAAGGCCATCCTTTGCTACACATGCAACTGGAGCCATGTCTCTGTCCCTGTGTACTCTTTGGGTAGTGGTTTAGTCCTTCGGAGCTCTGCTTGGTTGGTATTGTTCTTAAGGGTTTGCAAGCCTCTTCAGATCCTTCAAACTTTTCTCTAAATATTCAAATGAGGACCCGGTTCTCAGTTCAGTGGTTTGCTGTGAGCATTCCCCTCTGCATTTGTTATGCTCTGGCTGAGCCTCACAGGAGACAGCTATATCAGGCTCCTGTCAGCATGCACTTTTGGCTTCAACAATAATTGTCTAGGTTTGGTGGCTGTATAAACATAGGCTGGATTCCCAGGTTGGGTAGGTTCTGAATGGGCATTTTTTCAGTCTCTGCTCCAAACTTTTTCTCCATATCAGCCCTTATGAATATTTGTGTTCCCCCCTTTTAAGAAGGACTGAAGCATCTGCACTTTGGTCTTCCTTCTTCTTGAGCTTCATGTGGTCTGTAGATTGTATCTTGGGTAATTCAAGTTTTGGGCTAAGATCCACTTATCAGTGAGTATATACCGTGTATGTGTGTGTGGTTTTTTTGTGATTTTGTTGCCTCACCCAGGATGACATTTTCTAGTTACTTCCAATTGCCTAAGAATTTGATGAAGTCATTGTTTTTAATAGCTGAGTAGCACTCCACTGTATAGATATACCACATTTTCTGTATCCATTTCTATGCTGAAGGGCATCTGAGTTGTTTCCAGCTTCTGAAGGCTGCTATGAATATAGTGGAGCATATGTCCTTGTTATATGTTGGAGCATCATTTGGGTATATGCCCAGGATTGGTATAGCTGGGTCCTCAGGTAGTGCTATATCCAATTTTCAGAGGAAACTCCAGATGTATTTCAAGAGTTGTTGAACCAGCTTGTAATCCCACCTACAGTAGAGAAGTGTTCCACTTTCTCCACATCACTACCAGCATCTGCTGTCACCTGAATTTTTGATGTTAGCCATTTAACTGGTATAAGGTAGAATCTCAGAATATTTTGACTTGTATTTCCCTGATGACTAAGGATGTTGAACATTTATTTAGATCCTTCTCAGCCATTGTATAGTCCTCAGCTAAGAATGCTTTGTTTAGCTCTGTAACCAATTTTAATAGGGTTATTTGATTCTCTGGAGTCTAACTTCTTGAGTTCCTTGTTTATATTGGATATTAGCCTCTATCAGATGTAGAATTGGTAAAGATCTTTTCCCAGTCTCTTTGTTACTGTTTTGTCCTAATGACAGTGTCCTTTGCCTTACACAATCGTCCCATTTGTCAATTTTTTATCTTAGCGCATAAGCTTTGGTGTTCTGTTCAGGAAAATTTCCCAAGTGCCTATGTCTTCTAGGATCCTCCCCATTTTCTTTTTTTCTATTAGTTTGAGTGTTTTATGTGGGAGGCCTTGAACCACTTGGACTTAAGCTTTCTAAAGGGTAATAAGAAGGGATCAATCTGCATTCTTCTACATGCTGACCTCCAGTTGAACCAGTACCATTTATTGAAAATGCTATCTTTTTTTTACTGGATGGTTTTAGCTCCTTTGTCAAAGATCAAGTGACCATAGGTGTGTGGGTTCATTTCTGAGTGTTCAATACTATTCTGTTGAAGTACCTGTCTCTATACCAATATCATACAGTTATTATCACTATTGTTCTGTAATACACAGCTCCAAGGTCAGGGTTAGTGACTCCCTCTTAGAATTTCCTTTTATTGTTGAGGATAGTTTCATTATCCTGGGTGTGTTATTCCATATGAATTTGCAGATTGCTCTTTAAACTCTATGAAGAATTGAATTGGAATTTTGGGGATTGCATTGAATCGCAGGATTCTTTTGGCAAATGGGTCATTTTTAATATACAATTTCAAAATCCATGAAGGGGAGAAACTTTCCATCTTTGACATCTTCCCCTCATTTTGTTCATCAATGACCTGAATTTCTTTGTCATACAGATCATTCATTTGCTTGGTTAGAGTCATACGCAGGTATTTTATTTTATTTGTCACTACTTTGAAGGGTGTCTGTGTACTGTGATGGTTTGCCTATGCTTGGCCCAGGGAGTGGCACTATTAGAAGGTGTGGCCTTCTTGGAGGAACTGTGTCACTGTAGGGGTAGGCTTGGAGATCCTCCTCCTAGCTGCCTGAGGATGCTCAGTCTGTTTCTGTCTTCTTTATGGCGAGATGTAGAACTCTCAGCTCCCCCTGCCCATGCCTGCCAGGATGTTGCTATGCTGCCATGCTCCCACCTTGATGATAATCGACTGAAGCTCTGAACCTGTAAGCTAGCCCCAAATAAATGTTGCCCTTTGTAAAAATTACATTGGTCGCGGTGTCGTTCACAGCAATAAAAACCCTAAGACTGTCATTTCTCTAATTTCTTTCTCAGCCTATTTATCCTTTGAGTAGAGGAAGGTCACTGATTTGTTTGTTAATTTTATATCCATTTACATTGCTGAAGTTGGTTATTAGGATTAGAAATTCTCTAGTGGAACTTTTGGAATCACTTATGTATACTATCTTATCATCTGCAAATAGTGATATTTTGAGTAATTCCTTTCCAATTTATATCCCACTGACCTCCATTTGTTGTCTGATTGCTCTAGATAGGACTTCAAATACTATATTGAATAAGTAGGGAGAGAGAGTGGGAAGCCTTGTCTATTCCCTGATTTAGTGGGATGGCTTCAGATTTCTCTCCAACATCTAATGAGATGATCATGTGGACCTTTTTTTTAGTTTGTTTACATAGTAGATTATGTTGATGGATTTCTCTATATTGAACCATTCCAGCATCCTTGGGATGAAGCCTACTTGTTCATGATGGATGATCATTTTGATATGTTTGTTGAGTATTTTTGCATCGATATTTATTAGGGAAAATGGTCTGAAGTTCTCTTTTTTTTGTTGGGTCTCTGTGTGGTTTAAGTATAAGCATAACTGTGAATTCATAGAAAGAACTGGGTAGTGTTCCTTCTGTTTCTATTTTGTAGAATAGTTTGGACAGTTATTGGTATTGGGTCTTCTATGGAGGTTTGATAGAATTCTTCGCTAAACCCTTCTGGTTCTGGTTCTGGGCTTTTTGGTTTGTTTGGAAGACATTTTTTGGATATATTTCTTTATTTACATTTCAAATGTTATTCCCTTCCCCAGTTTCCTGTCCATAAGCCCCCTATTCCTTCCATCATAAGGGTGTTTCCCCCCATGTAACCCCTTACTACCCCCTTTTTAATAACTATTTCGTCAGTAGTTATGGGACTGTTTAAATGGTTTATCTAATCCTGATTTAACTTTTATACCTGATATCTGTCAGAAAATTGTCCATTTCTTCCAGATTTTGCAGTTTTGTTGAATATCGATTTTCGTAGTAGGATCTGATAATTCTTTGAAATTCATCAGATTCTGTTGTTATATCTCCCATTTCATTTCTAATTTTGTTAATTTGGATAAACTCTCTGTGCCCTCTGGTTAGTCTGGCTAATAATTTGTCTATCTTGTTGATTTTCTCAAAGAACTAGCTTTTGGTGTATTGGATTTTATGTTATGCTATCTCTGACAGTGGCACTCTTAGAGACCTGTTTTCTTACAGTGAGATCTGGGTAGAGAGAGCTGTAGAACTGGCTCAGCTCAGGGTGCAGGCAGAAACTGGAAGGGTTCTGTCCCAGACTTCTTCTGGGTTTGTGTGTCCTGAGGCCTACAGTCAGGTGGCTCACAGCAGAAGGATTGGTCTTGCATCTGCTCTTTGTTTTGTCAGTGCTCCCTGGTGACTGGCCTTCAGCTGATGTTCAGTTTCTTGAGTTGTCTATATATTTTAGATAGCAGCACTGTGTCAGAAGTGGAGTTGGTGAAAATATTTTCCCATTGTATAGGCTTCAATAGTCATTTTGATGGTGTCCTTTGTTTACAGAACCTTGTCAATTTCATGAGGATACCTTTATTCATTGTTGATATGAATGTCTGAACTCTTGTTCTGTTCAGAATGGTGTCTCCTGTGCCAATTTATTCAAGGATTTTCCCCACTTTTCTCTTCTTTCAGACTTAGTGTATCAGATTTTATGTTGAAGCTTTTGATCCACCAGAACTTGAATTTTGTTCAGGGTGATAGATATGAATCTATTTTCTTTTTTTAAACATGCAGACATCCAGTTAGATCAGGACCATTTGTAAAAGACAATTTTTTTCTCAGTTTATACATTTGGCTTTGTCAAAAATGCATAGATTTACGTCAGATACTTCTATTTGGTTCCATTGATCAATCTGTCTATCTGTCAATACCATGCAGATTCAATTACTATTGCTTTGTAGTACAGTTTGAAATCAGGGATGTTGTTAACTCCAGAAATTCTTTTAATATACGTGTTTGTTTAGGTATTTTGGATATTGGTTTTTCCATGTGAAATTCAGAATCATTTTTTAAGCTATGTAAAATCTTTATTGTTATTTTGATGAAAATTTCATTGAATCTTTATATTGCCTTTAGGATGTCCACTTTACTATATTAATCCTGCTGATCCATAAGCATGAGGAATGTTTCCATCTTCTGATATCTTCTGCAATTTTTCTTCAAAGATTTGACATTCTTTTCATCTAGGTACTTTACTTGCTTGGTTAAAATTATACCAAGTTTACTTATATTATCTCTGTCTCAAATTTTCAGAATTAGAGTTGCTGGCATTGGGTATAGGAATGGCCTTGAAAAAGAGAATTATTTCACATCTCTCTACTTATTACTGATATTAAACTGTGTTTGGGGATAAGTCAAAATCTTAAGCCCTGGTCACATATTGCATAATATTTTGCCCTTATGGGAGCATCTATGTAAAATTACATTGAATTACAAGCAGTTCTTATAAGTAAGAAAGAACAAAATTGTATTTCAGTCCTTTTATGTATAGTCAAGAGAAATTCTGCTTTATTTCTAGGTGGAATATTCAGAAAAAATGCTTTCCACAGGACTCTTATATGATTATTCTGAAGGGTTTATAAGTAAATATTAATTTTTGCAAGATTATTTTCTTTCTGAATCAATTATTGCTGAAATATGGGCCTCTTCGACTTAGCATCTCAGCCTTTTAGGTGAGGTAATAGATATTGTAATTTTTGTTCTGCTTCCTGCTGGCATTAGGATGTTTTCAAAGGGGCCCCAAAATGTTAGTCAAAGCAATGGACCATTTCTTAGAAGCATCTAATTAGGTGTTCCAGCTGAAAGATGGGCAACAACCATATTGCTTTGGCTGGTTAATCATCAGCTTTCAGCAAGTCAGAATTCAGCAGTTTGTAGTCTGCAGATAATCACTGAATGCCAGACAGGTAAAAATATTCTGAGACAAATAGAAACTCAGGACAAAACGTAAAATTTGTCTAGCACTTGGGGAAGGTAAGAAACTACAAGACCAAGGGAATAATCCTATTATTATACTTGTCTAATGTCCATTTGGTCTGTGGTAAGTAGATTTGAATCTTATGAATTTTCATTTCCTGAAGCTCATGTGAACTTTAGTTTATGAGACGAAATATATTAATATTCATTATTCCATTGAAATCTATCATCCTACATCCGATAAAGAGCGAATATCTAATATATACAAAGAACAAAAAATTAAACTCCAGAGAATCAAATAATCATATTAAGAATGGGGTACAGAGCTAAACAATGAATTCTCAACTGAGGAATCCCAAATGGCTGAGAAGCTCCTAAAGAAATGTTCAACATCCTTAGTCATCAGAGAAATGCAAATCCAAACAACCCTGAGATTCCACCTCACAACCGTCAGAATGGCTAAGATCAAAAACTCAAGTGACAGCAGATGCTGAGAAGGATGTGGAGAAAGAGGAACACTTCTTCTTTGCTCGTGGGATTGCAAGCTAGTATCACCACACTGGATATCAATTTGGTGGTTCCTCAGAAAATGGACACAGTACTACCTGAGGATCTAGCTATACCACTCCTGTGCATAAACCCAAAAGATGATCCAACCTATAACAAGGACACATTCTCCACTATGTTCATAGCAGTCTTATTTATAATAGCCAGAAGCTGAAAAATAACCCTGATGTCTTTCAACAGAGGAATGGATAAAGAATATATGCTACATTTATATAATGGAGTACTACTCGGCTAATAAAAAACAATGACTCCGTGAAATTCTTAGGCAAATGGAACTAGAAAATATCATCCTAAGTAAGGTAACCCAGTCACAAAATAACACACATAGTATGCACTCACTGATAAATGGATATTAGCCCAAAAGCTTGGAATATCTAAGAAAAAATTCATAGATCATATGAAGCTCAAGAAGAAGACCAAAATGTGGATGCTTCATTCTTCCTTAGAAGTGAGAACAAAACACTCACAGGAGAAAATACAGGGACAAAGAGTGGAGCAGGGACTAAAAGAAAGGCTATCCAGAGACTGCCCCATGTAGGGATCCATCCCATATGCAACCACCAAACCCAATCACTCTTGTTGATGCCAAGAAGTGTTTGCTGACAGAACCAGATATGGGCTTCTCCTGAGAAGCTCTGCTAGATCCCTACTGGTATAGATGAGGATGGTTGCAGCTAAGCATTGGACTGAACAAGGGTCCCCATTGGAGGTGTTAGATATAAGACTGAAGGAGCTGAGGGGTTTGCAACCCCGTAGGAAGAACAACATCAGCCAACCTGACCCTACCAGATCTCCCAGGGACTAAACCACCAACCCATGTGTACACACGGAGGGACCCATGATTCCAGCTACAAATGTAGCAGAGGATGACATTGTCGACCATCCATAGGAGGAAAAGCTCTTGATCCTGTGAAGACTCATCTCCCCAATGTAGGGTAATGCCAGGGCATTGAGGTTGGAGTGGGTGGGTGGGAGTGGGAACATCCTCATAGAAGAAGGGGGAGGTGAGAGGCTGTAAGGGAGGGGGGAAAGGTGATAACATTTGAAATGTAAATACATAAACTATCCAAGAAAAATAAAATTTAAAAAAAGAGTGAAAAAATCAACAACAACAAAAACAAAATCTACATTTTTGAAAACATAGTGTACAGGTGTCTGTAAGACAGTAAGTAAGTGTTGACTCATGTCTTTAAGACTCAGTAAAAGATACAGGTTTTGGTTAATAGGTATGGAATTTTTTTTCCTCAGTCCAGAGGGCAAGTACCTATTTACCATATTTGACTTAGATAATCTTTGTATCTTCTTTAATCTATACCATGCAAACATAAAACAAGATATTAAATAAAGCTTCAGTTTATAATTAACTGCATCAGGCTTTAGCCTGACTATTAATTCCTGCTAAGTTTGAGCCTTAAAAGTCAGTTTTTAATTGAAGATCTTTTAGCACTAAAATAAAGTTTTAAAATAAAAATGCATTTTATAAAGAGATATTTTTGAAATTTATCTGATAGGACATAATAGAACATAACAGTTCTCCTTATGACTATAGTTTTCCCTTATTATTCAGGTTAAGCTGAAGCCAGTATCAGGAGAAGAAAAGGTTAAAATGTTGGAAAAATGGCAAGGTACTTGGCTGAGAGAACTCTTACTTCTCTTTGGGCTGCTGGAGCTTTTCCACAGCTTGAATTGAAAGGAGTAGGTGGATTTTAAGAGCCAGTGATTTTAAACTTTTTAATGTTGTAAATTTTTTCATTTTAAATTAACAGATTTTAATTTTTTTATTTGTGATATCATTACCATAATATATCTGATATAATGAGTAGCAAAAGAAAATGACAAAAGCTTTCTCTCTGAATACTAGGTCATTTTGAATTCTTGAGATGCTTCTAAGGGCTGGTATGCTGTTTCATAACCATCAGTTGAAGCCATGAAAATTCATTCTTTAACAAACTTAACTAAAGCATTAATTATATAGGATTCACAAATCAGGGCCAGTATCAGAAGGATTAGTGGGACAGTCAAAGCCAAGACAAGAGTTGTCAACCAAGGGAACCAGTGAAAGAGGGACACATTAGCCCTGAGGCAGACACCCCCTCCCCAAACACACACACACAGACTTTTTCCTTTTTTTTTTTTTTTTTCTTTTCTTTTTTGTTTTTTGTTTTTTTTGTTTGTTTGTTTGTTTATTTGCTGGGACCCAGCTCTGGGCTGGGTCCTCTCTGTAGCTGCTAAGTGGGAAGAGCATTAGCGGTCACAAAACTTGATCTTGCAAAAGAGTAGGGTTGCTTTCTATAATATATACTTATTCTGAGTTGAAGTTACTAGGAGGCCAGGGCTGCAGGCCTCTGGATCTATTGACACTTGTTGCTAATGGAGTGATTAGGTAAAGAATTTATTGCTAGCATTTCTCACTTTGGCCAGTTGGCTAAAATTCCTCCTTCACTGTCCTGGCTAGTTAACTCTTTGTGAAGCAAAGGTGAAGGAAAGGAAAATAATTAAGATGCTTGATACAAACAATTAGGCGCAGACACATATACATTCGTAATACACTTACATTGTCATTATACATTAACACGCTCACATTTTGTTGGGCCCAACCACCTGTTTCATACACTCTACAAGTAATATAGATGTCTACCATACATACATATATAGTCATATAGGTAAAGACAAACAGACATATACATTAGTATGCATAGATGAATGGGGCAGAGTTCCCGAGGTGAAACTATTCAGCAAACAACTTTATTTCTTTTCCCTATTTTTTTTATACATCATTAGACAAAAAGATCTTTAGAAAATTGCATCATAGATACAATATTGCTTAAAATGGGAGTTACAGACTGATGTGATATTGAGCTCAAACCAGAATTTTATTCTAATATGCTCATTATAGGTTCAAAGCAACAGCTTTTAAATGGCCTTACCTTATAGTACACAGCTGTGGCTGTATCCTTGGTCCTGAATGTTTTTTCTTGAACACAAATTTGTCCCAAGCCTATTTCTCTTTTTTATGTGATTATGAAAGCTCATCGTATTTCTTATTATGCAGCCTTTACTTACTATTATGAGGGGGTAGGCACATTCTATTCTTGATTCTAAATTTATTACATCTTTTTAGCAAAGCAACTAAGACCATCTCTTAAAACTTTCTAATATTATTTGACTCAAACCTGAAATTCTATAAAATCATTAATTCATCTAAATAGCATTAATTCATGAAAGTTCATCTTTATGTTTAGCTACAGGGCTAATGTTTATTTACATGAAATCTGCTCAATAGGGTGGGCTAATGCCATGGAGTATTATATTAATTTAATAATGAAAGGAAAGGCTTATCAACTGCAAGAAACAATCTTGAGATGAAGGTTCTTTCAGAAGTTGCCATTGAGCTCACGAATAGCAGAACATGCAAAAATTGTAGGCCATATCCAGGAAGGCCACCTGCTAGACTTAACCTATGCTGATTGCTATGTGAGAAAACGGCCTAAACATAGTGTTCTCTAAGAGCTACATAAGCTGTCCCGTTGAAATAATAACTCTAAGCAGTTTTATTTTGTAAAACTATTTTAGCCAGAGAGGAAGGGGAGTCATATAGAACATGCACACACACACACACACACACACACACACACACACACACACACATATATATATATATATATATATATATATATATATACACTTTATATCAGTATCTGTTGCCATGCATAAAGGTTTTGTAACTCTTGACTTATAGTATTAGTGCTGAAGCTCCTGTGTCAGCTGCTCCAGATATTTCTCTGTCAAGTAGGGTGGATAATATTGCAGCAGGTAGAGCAACCTTTTTTACCCAGTGAGTTGAGGAGTCTAATTGATTGGGAATAGCTTCCTCTGTCTAGTGAGTTATTCGTGAAGCTAGCTTTACAAGAAAGTAGAACTTGATGAGATATTTAAAATTAAGGTGGGCTGCAAGGGGTGAGTCCTGACACCCAGGCCTATCAAGCATCCTCTGGAAATAATAGAAACCCATGTTTTATATTGTCAGAAATCAAAATGGATCTTCAGAGATGCAAATGTTTTAAAGGAATCTGATTTTTAATATAAAGGCTATGTCCTGTTATTAGCTATATGGTCAGTTTACCATTGTTTCACTGGTACCAATTTACACTGAATACTCACTGTGAACTGTGAATAGTTTCCAGAGAGAGTTATTTCTTCATAGTGGGGGTGAGGTGGGGTGAGCATTTAAGCATAACCCACAGTTCTGTGTCAAATGTGGATGAGAAGAGTTAAGTTCCTGGAAAGAAGTTTCTAACAATCACAGGGGTTCAAATCCTGGTGATGAAGTGGGGTTTTGTTGGAGCAAAAGGTTAGTGAAGTTGCCACTTGTTGTAGGGGTGACAATGGGAATAAATGTGGGTAAGGGCTAGGGATCTGATCTTGCTATGACTACATTGGGTCTAATGGGTACACCTGGAATCTATTTAAGATTAAGCAGTGTTCCTCCATATTAGCCCCCTACTCTCTGCTATAATCTCAATACCCAAATAGAACCTGTATTCCATCTGGTAGCCTGTTTTGTGTTGTTGCTATTTGTTTGATTGTTTATTTTTCTGTGAAACTGGTTGTAAGTTAGATATGAATGAGAAATGTGAGAAATATGAGAAGTATGAGAAAAAACGTTGGTGCGTTTCATTTTTAACTAGTTCGAAGTTATATTTTCATGAGGGTTCCCAGTAGATGGAGTCTGTACTTTTACAGTCCCAGTGTGAGCAGTAGTAAGATGAGGTTCCTCCACAGCCTCTCTGGTTGGCTTGATGTTCTGGGTATACATGAAAATATTGTCCTTGGAGATAATTTTTTTAAATAGGGGTCTAGGGGTCTAATTAGTGATATGTAGGTTGTGCATCAAAAGGGTTGTGGGTCATGTGTCCATTCAACCAGGGGGCACAGTTGCTCATAAAAAGTGTGATTAGAGTTGACCAAAGTTGCACACTGTCCTTGGTGGGTATTGGGCTTGGGTATCTAGGACACCACTTGGGGTTGAAAAAGCATAGCCTAAGACACTGGACCACTGGAGTTGGCTTGGGTCCTGGGCCTGCAAGAGTTGGGATCATCTGGTTGTTAGGCTCTTGAACATCCAGGCGCAGTTGATATCTATGGAAGTGCTGAGAACTGAGTGCCCCCCCATAAGGGCTATCCAGCACAGATCCTGCCAGAGGCAGTTGGAGCTCCAGGGCTGGTAATGCAGGTCAAGGTTTTGGCTTGATGGCTATAGGCTTGGACTTGGTGGTGTTGAAGGCTGGGAGTGCAGAGAGGCCTTCTAACATGGACTAGACAGTACCTCTATAGGTAAAGGCCTTCTCCATGGCTCCTGATGGAAGATCCTGATGAGACAGTTTATGGTTTTAAGCTACTTGTCATGGTGGATGGATGTGTAAAACCATATCCTACTTCTCAGGGTAGGCCTGAGATTAACTACCTTTAATGGGGAGGAATGTCTGAGAAGAAAAGCTTATTGGCTAAGCCCTCCAAGCCTTTAGGTACCTCTTTACAATGGAGATGTGTCTTGAGCTTTAGTGACCACAGGTCACTTCCTTCCCCTGGGGGGCTTGGGGAGTTGCCCTTACATGACTGAATATCCACAGATCTATGGGGGCTCTGGCTAGGGACAGGGGCCTGGTACCCAGGAATATCTCCTACTGTCCCTTCAGGGTCCCTGGGGCTTTCTAGCCTTAGCTCAACCAGGAAACAGGCTACTATCAAAGTCCTACAGTGATGTATCTAATATTTCAGTTCAAAGTGTAAATCTGGGAAACCAGTTCGTAGGGGAGCAGTAGGGCTGGCCTGGTGTATGACAATTTGTTGGCTAGTAATCATCCAAGTGAGATTGAGGGGCTGATGGTGACTAGCCATGATGTTGCAGTATGGCAGATTCAAATGAGCAGAAATAGAAACATTGCAGTCACAGCTTCAGTGAATCAATGGGATGTGGTCATGCTGGTGACAGGTCCTATGGTGGTTGCTCTCTTCAGGGCCTCAGTTGTTGCGTGGTCACCCTTCTGGTGGGCTTGATGTGGAAGTGGCAACGCCAAGTCTGGATACTGTTCACCTTCACAGCTTTTGGTATGGTCAGAATCACAGTGAGAGGTCCTTTCTATTGAGGTTCTAGGGTTTTGTAATTATGCTTCTTATTGCAGACTTTTATTGTCTTAGGGTTTTACTGCTGTGAAAAGACACCATGACCAAGGCAAGTCATATAAAGGACAACGTATATTTGGGGCTGGCTTACAGGTTTAGAGGTTCAGTCCATTATCATCAAGGATAGAACATAGCAGCATCCAGGCAGAGCTCAGAGATTTACATCTTCATCTGAAGACTGCTAGTGGAAGACTATCAGGAAGCTAGGATGAGAGCCTTAAGCCCATGCCCAGAGTGACACACCTACTACGACAGTGCCACACCTCCTAATAATGCCACTTCCTGGTCCAAGAGTATAGGAACCATCACATTCCACTCCCTGGACCCAGTAGACTTGTTCAAACACATGAGTCTATTGGGCCCAGACCTAAACATATCATAATGCAAAATATATTTAGGAATATATTTAGGCCAACCTCCAAAGTCCTCACAGTCTATACCAGTCTCAACAATGTTAAAAGTCCAAAATTCAAGGTTTTTTATGAGATTCTTCATAATCACTTAGCTTGCCCAAAGCAAGTCAGGAGAACAGCTAGACAAAGTACAAACTGTGTAGCTACATGTCTGATGTCAAAGTGGTCTTTGGATCTCCCAACTCCTTTTTCTTCTTTGTTGATTGCAACAAATTTCTTTCTCCTGGGCTGATTCCACTCCTTGTTAGTAGCTTTCCTCAGCAGATAGCCCATAACTTTGGCATCTCAAATATCTTGGGGTCTTCAAGGCAGCTTCAATGTTACAGCCTCTTGTTTCAGGGTCTGGGATCTACACGTGATCTTCTGGGGTCCTCCAAAAGTCTGGCATCACTTCTCCAGCTCTGCCCTCTATAGCACTCTAAGCTCAGGTTGACCTTGCTGCTTCTGCTCTTTATAATCATACCATGGTACTGACGTCTCCAATACACTGGGGTCTTCGACTGCAACTGGGCTTCACCAAAAACCTCTCGTAGTCTCTCTTCATGGCGCCGAGTCTCAGATCTTTTGCATAACCCCTGTAGTCCTGGGCTGTCAACTGCAACTGAAGCTGCACCTTGAAAAATGAACTTCCATGGCCTCTCGTACTGCCAAGCCTCAGCTACCATTCATGACCCCTTCATGCCTTCAAAACCAGTACCACCTGGGTGATTCTTACACATTACTAAATAAAACTGCAGCACAAGTTACAACCATGGCTATCTCTGGAACACAGCTTCTTTGTACTCTCAGAAAGCACTTCCCAGAAGATTTCACGTCAATGATACTGTCTCTTAAACACCACTAATTTCCTAACTCCAGCTAACCAGCATCAATTGAACCTTCTCCTCTTGACAATAAAACCAGATCCATGTGGCTGAATTGCCTAGTTCTGCTGTTTGCAGGAGATGGAATATGCCCCCCTTCTTCTATCATGTTATTACTAGTTTCTTCTTTTCCAACTCCTTCACTGCCAAAGCTTGGTTGTATTGGATCTTGCTCTGTAGATTGACATTGAACTTGGAGATCAGTATGCTTGTCTCCTGGGATTAAAGGTGTAGTCCACCATGCCTGGATCTAAATTTATCTGGGTAGGATCTTGCCCCAAGGTAAGCACTCCCTTAATTCAATTTAATATCCTTGAACACAAGATTCAGCTCCATTTTACTTCCTGGTGCTCCTTTAATACTTTCACTATTTATTTTATATTTTTCCTTTCTAAGCTTGCTATGCTTATTCAAAATGCTCGTGAGACTTAACCAGAGAACTAAGATGCGTGTTTTTGAGACTCCCTTTGTTAATGCAATTAATCCGAGTTTCTTCACCTTAGCCTTAGGCAGAGTCATCAGACAAGGGCCAAAAGCAGCCATGTTCTTGACCAAAATACTACAAAAACAGTCTCTAGGCCACATACTAAAGTTCTTCTCCACTGAAACCTCTTGGGCCAAGTCTGGACAATTCTATTCACTCTCAGTAACAAAGTTTTCCATATTCCTACTAGGATAGCTCATTAATCTCCATTTAAAGCATTCTGCTCCTTTCCAAATCAAAAATTGCCTAGTCCATATTCTTCCAAACATAAGCATAGTCAGGCCTATCACAGCAACACTCCAGTCCCTGGTACCAAATTCTGTATTACTTAGTGTTTTACTTCTGTGAACAGACACCATGAACAAGGCAAGTCTTATAAAGGACAGCATATATTTGGGTCTGGCTTACAGTTTCAGAGGTTCAGTCCAGTATCATCAAGGATAGAACATGGCAGTGTAGAGGCAGGCATGGTGCAGGAGGAGCTGAGAGTTCTATATTTTCATCTGAAGGCTGCTAGTGGAAGACTAACTTCCAGACAGCTAGGGTGAGGGTTTTAAGCCCATGCCCATAGTGACATACCTACTGCAACAAGGCCTAACTTCCAAATAATGCCACTCCCTTGTCCAAGCATATACAAATTATCACAGTTATCTAGTTTAAAATAATGGGGCTTAGTGTGAGGAGAAGAATCATAGACTTGATAGATGGCAGGTCAGTTTTGCTTCTGGATATTTGGAGAATATTCATGAATCTCAACGACTTATGTGGTTCATATTCAGCTAAAATGTCAGATGGGAGATTAGGCAGCAGAAGGGGCATATTCCATATAGGATCTCAAATGGGGTACAACACAAAGTATAAGGGGGTATTCCTGGCCTTTTCCAAAGTATAAGGGAGGAGAGCCATCAAGTCACTGCCAGTTTTAAGAGTTAATTTGGTCAAGGTCCCCTTTAAGGTCCACTCATGGTCTGAACTCTAAGGTCTGTATACACAATGTAATTTTCAATTGGTTCCAAGAAACTGTGCTTAAAATTGAGTTACCTGAGAGATGAAGAACTGGAGTAACTGGTTAGGTAATAGGGCTGGTTGAGGGAACAATTTATATTCTTCTTTTAAGACCAACGTCAAAACATGGATGGGACCATTCTTATGCAGCACTTTCACTTCCTCTTGGTCAAAATTAATTTGGGCCTCTATCTTGGTGATAAGGTCTCTTCCCAGAATGGTGTATGGGTGTCCAGGGATGACCATGTATGAGTGAGTTATCTGTTCCATTCTCAAGTCCACCTTTCTTCAGGTAGTCCATGGAGAGTGCCTGGTTCCCATTGCACCTTGTACCCACATTTGTTGATTTGCCAATAGTCCCAGTGGTTGTTGTAAAATAGAATGTTGTGCCCTTTTGTCTACCAGAAAGTTTATGAGTTTCCCCTCCACTTTAGGGTTACCTAGGGAACATGGAAGGGGGCTGAGCCCCAACTCCTTCAGTCATCTAATATATTTGTTTCAGAATGTTTAGGCCCTCCCGTTTATTTCTTTTTTAGGGCATTCATGCTTCCAATGGCCTTTCTCTTTGCAATAGGCACATTGGTCTTTCTCTAATGGAGGACAGGTTTTTAATTTAGTTGGAACTGGCTTGTCTTTGCTGCTTCCATGATCTAGGTTTTTTAGCTCTGCCACCAGGACAGTTGTGGCTTGTGGCAGTGAGTAGAACTTTTGCCAGTCTTCTGCTCTGTCACTACTCAGGAGTCTTCCAATTGTTGATAACCTCCTTAGCTATAGCTACTATACTACAGTTACTTAGCTATAACTGACTAACAATTAGGTGAATACCCACTGTGGCGTTTCCAACCAAAGTCAGGGGAAGCTTATTCAATGAAGGTCATATTAGCAGCTGACTCGTTTTCTCTGGCTTCTGCATCAAAGGGAGTGTAGGTGCTATAGGCTTCAAGAAGTCTTTTTAGATATTCTCTGGGCCTCTCATTCTTTCCCTGCATCACCTGGCTTACCTTAGATCAATTTGTGACCCATCTCATGGCCTCTCTGCACCCCCCTATCAAAATGTGATGGAAGACCCTGAGCTTCCTCCTACCTTTAGCAGTGTTAAAATGCCAGTAGGGTTGAGTCAAAAGAAAGGCTGCGTCAATACTAGTTTGGACTTGGGTGGGCAGGCAGACCAATCACTCCCTGAAACAACCATGAGGAGGCTCCCATGATTCCTTCTTTTTCATTTGTCATGAAGAGGACCTAGAGCCATTGCTGCCAGTTGTCTCAGGTGGGTAGGTGAATTACCATGACTGGATATAAAAGACCTGTAAGAACTGACTATATTTCTAAAACTGGGAGATTTATCAAATTCTAATTATAAATATCATTATTAGCAAATGCCACATATGTCATGAACTGTCTCCCCTGTATATCTAGGAGTCCAACATGCCAGAGAGGTAAGGTCTTAGAAGAGTTGGAACTCTGTACATTATAGTTGAAACTCTGGTCATTATGATCCCGAGTGTTAGGTGGCCTCCAAGTGGAGTGAAGAGTGTTAGGGGAGTCAGGGGACTCAGTGGCTGTTCCTTCCTTTGCTTGTACAGGTTGTGCAGAGGCAGCAGTGACAGGAGCAGAGATGTAAGGAGAGGAAAAGTCCTCCATTAGGGCAGAGGGAGGGAGCAATGCAGGGGACCCCAGACTGACCCTCCTTCAGAAGAAGGAGGTTGGGGAGTTGTGCAGCCAGTGGGGAAAAAAGGGTACCAATGAAACAGGGGGCTTTTCAATCAGGTATTATCATCTGGTGATATAGGGCACCAGGTTCAGGTAGTCCCTGGCCTCATATACAACCTTCATCCTGTAGATGGTAGAAACATGCAAAGTCCCCTTCTCAGGCCAACCTACTTTATAAATGGACCATTAGTTCCTACTGAAGATGGTTAGTTTGCAAGAATGAACTACCATACCCGAGTTCTCTACAGCTCAGTGGAATTCCTTAAAATGGTTCAGAATTAAAGTCAGTGGGTACTCTGTGCCTGTCCCACTTAGGCATCAAAGAAAAAACTTACACAGGAAGACCAAAAGCACAAACAGAATACACAGAGATAGATACAGAAAAATGTTTTCAAGAGAATGAAAGCAAAATCAAAAGGTTGTCTCAGATGGTCTTTTTCCCTGCATATTGGGAATTCCAAAGACCTACAGATGGTTTGAAAATCAGATGAGAATTAGAAATATTTCCAGCTTCTGACAGGGGGTCGGGAGGATCCTCTATAGGCCCTGAAGAGTTTCAAATTTGTATATGATTTGTTCCTTTCAACCTCCAGATTAAACATGAAACAGAAACATGGAGGAGGCTGGAGATAACCAGGTGCTCAGTTTTATCAGAAAAATTCTCAACTATTTGACTTAAGAGTCTCCTGTGAATTCTGAAATTGTCCCCAAATGTACAGGTCTATGATGGAGCCAAGAATGATACCACAGACACATAGTATGCAAAAGCAAGGAGCATTTATTCTGAAGAAATTACCAGCATGTTGGGATCTCCACCCACTAAAACGAAGATGTTGAATGAGCACACATGCTGAATTTTAGAGCCTGATAGGGAAATTCTAGGGTGGCCTTTATCTTTTTGTTAACCTTGACTGGTTGGGTCTATTTTCAGAGGTATGACTGTCTTTCCAATTGTGCAAGATTCTGGGTAATTTCAGGGACTTCCAGAATCATCACTGTTTTACTACTTTTGGCTCAGGTTTGGTTCAGCCAGGTGGTGGGGCAGCTTTTAGCAGTTCCTGATTGGCTGCCTTTGAGGAGTATATTTTCCTGGAATTTGCCTTGTTTTGGACTTTCTAACATTAGGAAACAGAAATTTAGGACTAGTCCTCAAACTACCAGTTTGGAGCCTATTGTGAGGTCTGCCTGTCTTACTACTCTTATTGACCTCTTAATAGCAATAACAAAGATGGATACTACCTCAAAGGATAGGAAAAACGTTTTCCAAGCAAACAGCCCCAAAGAACAAGCTGGAGTGAATATTCTGATATCTAATGAAATAGAATTATAGCTAAAAGTTATCAACAGAGATGGGGAATGATACTTTATACTCATCAAAGGAAAAATGTACAAATAATGTTTCAATTCTAAACAACTATCTCTCAAATGCAAGAACACCCACATTCATCAAAGAAACTTTACTAAAGTACAAATCACACCTTGAATCCCCCACAATAATAGTGAGAGACTTTAACACCCACTCTTTCAAAGAAAAGGTCATCAAAACATAAAATAAACAGAGAACAATGCAATTAAGAGATGTATGAGCCAAATGGATTTAAGAGATATCTGTATAAGATCAGGTAAATTATTTAATTATCCCTATAACCTCTAAAGAAATAGAAGCAGTCATCTAAAGTCTCTCAAGAACAACAAAAATCCAGTGCCAGATGGTTTTAGTGCAGAATTCTACCAGACTTCCAAAGAAGAGCTATTATTAATACTCTTCAAACTCTTCTACAACATAGAAACAGAAGGGACACTACCAAAACACATTTTTTGAAGTCACCCTGGTATCTAAACCACAAAAAGATTCAAACGAGAAAGAGAACGTCAGACTGATTTTTCTTATAAACACTGATGCAAAAAATAACAAAGTACTCACAAACTATATCCAGAAACATAGCAAAATTATTATCCATCATGATCAAGTAGGCTTCATCCCAGCGATGCACAGATGGTTCAATATATGAAATCCATCAATGTAAGTCCACTATATAAACTAATTGAAAGGGAAAAAATTCACATGATCATCCCATTAGATGCTGAAAAAGCCTTTGACAAAATGCAACAACCCCATCATTTTAAAAATATTAGAGATATCAGGGATACAAGGCACATACCTAAATATAATCAAAGGAATATACAGCAAGCCAGTAGCCAACATCAAACACAAAGGAGAGAAACTTAAGTTAATTCCACTAAATTCAGGGAAAAGACAAGGCTGCTTGCTGTCTCCCTATATATTCAATATAGTACTTGAATTTCTAGCCAGAGCAACAAGACAACTAAAGAATATCAGGGGAATACAAATTGGAAAAGAAAGAAGTAAAACATCATATATATATATATATATATATATATATATATATATATGACTACAAAAATTCTACCAGAGAATTCCTATGTGGACTAACACCTTTTTCAAACTGACTAGATACAAAATTAACTCAAAGAAATCAGAAGCTCTGAAGGGGCTCGAGACCCCATATGAACAACAATGCCAAGCAATCAGGCTTCCAGGGACAAGCCACTACCCAAAACTATACATGGACTGACCCTGGGCTCCAACCTCATAGGTAGCAATGAATAGCCTAGTAAGAGCACCAGTGGAAGGAAAGCCCCTTGGTCCTGCCAAGACTGAACACCCAGGGAACATGATTGTTGGGGGAAGGGCGGTAATGGGGGGAGGATGGGGAGGGGAACACCCATATAGAAGGGGAGGGGGAGGAGTTAGGGTGATGTTGGCCCAGAAACCGGGAAGGGGAATAAGAATCAAAATGTAAATAAGAAATACTCAAGTTAATAAAGATAAAAAAGATTAAAAAAAAAGAAATCAGAAGTTCTCCTTTATACAAATGATAAACAGACCATGAAGGAAATTAGGGAAACCCCAGCTTTTGCAATAGTCATAAATTGTATAAAAATATCTTGGTGTAGCTCTAAACAAGCAAGTGAAAAGATATGTGTGACAAGAACTTTAAGTTGCTGAAGAAGAAATTGAAGCATATATCAGAAGATGGAAAGATCTCCCACATTCATGGAATAGTAGGATTAACATAATGAAAATGACCATCGTACCAAAACCAATCTACAGATTCATTGCAATTCCCATCGAAATTCCAACACATTGTTTTATAGACCTTGAAAGAACATTTTTCAACTTTCTATGGAAAAACAAAAAACCCAGGATAACAAGAACATTTATGAACAATAAAGAACTTTGGAAGGAATGGCTATATCTGATCTCAAGATGTACTACAGAGCGATAGTGATAAAAGGTGCATAGTATTAATATGGAAACAGACATGTTGATCAATGGAATCGAATAAAAGACCCAAAAATAACAACATATACCCATGAAAACTTAATTTTTGATGTAGAAACCAAAGCCATACAATAGCAAAAGGAACGTTTCTTCAACAAAGGGTGCAGGTCTAACATATAGACAAATGAAAATAGATCCATACTTATCAGCCTGCCCAAAACTAAACTCTAACAAGATCGAGGACTTCAACATAAAACAGGATATACTAAATCTCACTGAAGAGAAAGTGGGAAATACCCTTAAAGACAGTGTTACTGGAAACAACTTCCTGAATAAAACACCAATGGGTCAAGTTCTAAGAGCAACAACTGATAACGTGGAACCTCATGAAACTACAACGGTTTTGTAAAGCAAAGGATACTGTCAATAAGACAAAACAGGATAGAGACAGAATCTGTATCAGCCCTCCATCTGACAGAGAGCTATTATTCTAAATTTACAAAGAACTCAAGAAGGTAGACACCAACAACCCAAATGATGCATTTAAAAGTGGAGCACAGAATTAAACAGAAAATTCTCAAGACAGGACTCTTGAATGGTTGAGGAACACTTAAGGAAATGGTCAAAGTCATTAGTCACCAGGGAAATGGAGATAAAAACAACTCTGAGATTCTATCTTATACATGTCAGAGTGGCTGAGATCAAAAACTCAAGTGATAGTACATGCTGGTGAGAATATGGGGCATGGGGACCACTCCTCCTTTCTTGGTTGGAGTCCAAACTTATATAACTACTTTGGAAATCAATTTTGTGGTTTCTCAGAAGATTGGAAATAGTTCTATCTGAAGACCCGACTATACTACTCCTGGATATGTACCCATAAGATACTCTACCATTCTACAAAAACACTTGCTCAACTATATTCATAGCAGCTTTATTTGTAAGAACCAGAAATTGTAGACAACCCGTTGTCCCTTAATAAGAACATATATAAAAAGCGTGCTTCATTTACACCAGAATACCATTGACAATTAAAATCAAAGGCATCCTAAGAATTTTTCAAACAAATGGATGCAACTTAGGGATATCATTCTGATGAGAGTAACCCAGTCTTAAAGGGGTAAGAACATGTGTGAAGAATGCAGATCGATCCATACTTATCACCTGTACAAAGCTTAAGTCCAAGTGGATCAAGGACCTCCACATCAAACCAGATACACTCAAACTAATAGAACAAAAACTAGGGCAGCATTTCGAACACATGGGCACTGGAAAAAATTTCCTGAACAAAACACCAATGGCTTATGCTCAAAGATCCAGAATCGACAAATGGGATCTCATAAAACTGCAAACCTTCTGTTAAGGCAAAGGACACTGTTGTTAGGACAAAGCGACAACCAACAGATTGGGAAAAGATCTTTACCAATCCTACAACAGATAAGCCTTATATCAAAATATACAAAGAACTCAAAGTTAGACCTCAGGAGACAAATAACCCTATTAAAAAATGGGGTTCAGAGCTAAACAAAAAATTCACAGCTGAGGAATGCCGAATGGCTGAGAAACACCTAAAGAAATGTTCAACATCTTTAGTCATCAGGGAAATGCAAATCAAAACAACCCTGAGATTTCACCTCACACCAGTGAGAATGGCTAAGATCAAAAACTCAGGTGACAGCAAATGCTGGCGAGGATGCGGAGAAAGAGGAACACTCCTCCATTGTTGGTGGGGTTGCAGACTGGTACAACCATTCTGGAAATCAGTCTGGAGGCTCCTCAGAAAATTGGACATGAACTGCCTGAGGATCCAGCTATACCTCTCTTGGGCATATACCCAAAAGATGCCAACATATAAAAAGACACGTGCTCCCACTATGTTCATAGACCTTATTTATAATAGCCAGAAGCTGGAAGAACCCAGATGCTCTTCAACAGAGGAATGGATACAGAAAATGTGGTACATCTACACAATGGAATATTACTCAGCTATCAAAAACAACGACTTTATGAAATTTGTAGGCAAATGGTTGGAACTGGAAAATATCATCCTGAGTGAGGTAACCCAATCACAGAAAGACATACACGGTATGCATTCACTGATAAGTGGCTATTAGCCCAAATGCTTGAATTACCCTAGATGCCTAGAACAAATGAAACTCAAGACAGATGATCAAAATGTGAATACTTCACTCCTTCTTTAAAGGAGAATAAGAATACCCTTGGCAGGAATAGAGAACCAAAAGATTAAAACAGAGACAGAAGGAACACCCATTCAGAGCCTGCCCACATGTGGCCCATACATATACAGCCACCCAATTAGACAAGATGGATGAAGCAAAGAAGTGTGTCTCCTGAGAGACACAGCCAGAATACAGCAAATACAGAGGTGAATGCCAGCAGTAAACCACTGAACTGAGAACAGGACCCGTTGGAAGAATCAGAGAAAGAACTGGAAGAGCTTGAAGGGCTCAGACCCCATATGAACAACAATGCCAACCAACCAGAGCTTCCAGGGACTAAAGCCACTTCTAAAAGACTATACATGGACTGACCCTGGACTCTGACCTCATAGGTAGCAATGAATACCTAAGTAAGATCACCAGTGGAAGGGGAAGCCCTTGGTCCTGCCATGATTGGACCCCCAGTGAACGTGATTGTTGGGGGGAGGGCAGTAATGAGGGGACTATGGGAAGAGGAACACCCATAAAGAAGGGGAGGGGGCCGGGTTAGGGGGATGTTGGCCTGGAAACCGGGAAAGGAAAGAACATTCGAAATGTAAATAAGAAATACTCAAATTAATAAAAAATAAAGGACGAATATATTATATGTTCACTAATAAGTGGCCATTAGCTCTATAATAGAGGATATGCATGCTACAGTCCACAGATCCCAGTAAGTTTAACAAGAAGGAAGGACCAAGCAAGGATGTTTGAATCATACTTAGAAGGAGGAACCAAATGGTCATAGGATGCAGAGGGAGGGAGGGAAATAGATGGGGATGAGTGGAGGTTGGGCTGAATGGGGAGGGAGGATCATGTGAAAAGAGCATCAGGAAGAGAGGTCTAGAGGACCAGCAGAATGCACAGAAGTCTCCAGCTGTCTGGGGAAGATGAGGAGGGGAGAATTTCTAGGAAGTCCTAGAGAACAGGGATAGGTGGGGCTTCCAGGAGTCGATGCGGAAGTAACACAACCCTGGAGATGCCTAACAGTGGCGACTTGGAACCAGAGGAGGCCACTTCCTGTATCCAAGTAGGTTCCTCAGATTAAGGATAGGAAAGCCAACCAACCCACAAAACTTTTGACCCAAAATTGTTCTGTCAAAAAATGCAAGGGTAGAGCAGAGAATGGTACTCTGTTATGCTTGCAGACAAGAGCCTAACATAACTGTCCTCTGAGAGGCTCTACCCAGCACTGGACTGAAATGGAACCAGATACCCACAGCCAAACATTAAACAGATGTCAAGAACTCTTACTAAAGAGTTGGGGGAAGGAACAAAGCACCAGAAGTAGATGGTACCCACACATGAAGACCAAGAGTATCAAAAAACCTAGACATGCAGGAGCTTTCAGAATCTCATCTACCAACCAAGGAACATAGATGTGCTGCTGGTAGGCTGGGATGAGGTCTTGTGGCACATATGTAACAAAAAGGCTGCTCAGTCTTCATGAATGCCCTGCCTAGCGTGAGTGGGAGAAGGTGAGCCTAATTTTGCAGATATTTGATATGCTAGGGTGTGTGTGGGTACCCATGAGCTTTCCCATTCTCTCAGAGGACCATTGTAGGGAGATGGTGAGAGAAGAACCAGTAGGGGGAAGGGGAACAGTGTTTGGGATGCAGGATAATGAATAAATATGAAAACATATATGAGAAATGGTATATTCTAATCTCTCTGTAGTATCATTAAGTTAACTTCCAGCAATGATTCAACATGGTCCTTCAATTTAGTTCACCCCTAATTATCTCACAGGGCTGAGCTAGCATAGGAATCATTTTGATGGAGGTTGTCTGGATAGAAGAGATAGATCTCAACTAAGAGTGACAGAAGATTAGCAAGGAGCCGAATCTGGTGTGATATGGTAGGTAATATGTTGCAAAATCCTGTTTTCTAATCTCCTGGATCAAATATAGTGTATGCTCCTGACCTTAATCTTTGTACAGTTCAGAGAGGCTACCTTGTAAGCCTTCCTTGTGCTTCCACTTCAGTAATGTGTAGATGTTTACTGCTTGATGGCAAGGCCTTCCTTTTTTTAATTGGATATTTTATGTACTTATATTTCAAATGTTATCTTCTTTCTCATTTTCCCCCTGGAATCCCCTATACCATCACCCCTCCCCTGCTTCTAGGAGGGTGCGTCTCATCCCACCTACCCACTCCCTCTTGCCTCCCATGCCTTGGAATTCCCCTATACAGGAGCATTGAGCCTTCAGAGGGCCAAGAGCCTCTCCTCCCATTGATGCCCCAAAAGGCCATTCTCTGCTAAATATATGGATTGAGCCATGGGTCCTTCCATGTGTACTCTTTGGTTGGTGATTTAGTCCCTGGGAGCTCTGGGGAGTTTAGTTGGTTGATGTTGTTGTTCTTACTCTGGGGTTACAAACCCCTTCAGCTCCTCTAGTCCTTTCTCTAACTCCTCTATTAGGATCTCCATGCTCAATCCAATGGTTGGCTGAGAGCATCCACCTCTGTATTTGCCAGGCTCTGGCTGAGCCTCTCAGGAGACACAAAGATCAGACTCCTGTCAGCAAGCATTTCTTGGCATCTGCAATAGTGTCTGTGCTTGGTGACTGTATGTGGGATGAATATCCAATGGAGTCTTTTCTGGATGGCCTTCCCTTCAGTCTCTGCTCCACACTTTGTCCCTGTATTTCCTTTAGACAGGAACCATTTTGGATTAAAAATTTGGAGATGAGTGGGTGGCCCCATCTCCCACCTGGGGACCTTGCCTAACCTCTGGATATGGTCTCTACAGGTTCTCCCTCCCCTTTGCTGAGCATTTCAGCTAATCTCTTTGGTCCTAGGAACATTTGCTTTCCTGGCATCTGGAACTTGCTGGTGACTAACCCTAGCTCTCCATCTTCAGCTGCTCCCCCTTTCCCCCTCCCCCTTCTCTCTTTCTCCCAAGTTCCTCCTACCCTCTTACTCTTGTGAATATTATGTTTCCCTTTTCTAAGGACTAAAGCATCCAATTTTGGACTTCCTTATTCTTGAACTTCATATGAATTGAGCTTCTGTGAATTGTATCTTGGGTATTCTTAGATTTGGGGCTAATATCCAGTTATCAGTGAATAAATACCTTGTCTGTTCTTTTGTGACTGGGTTACCTCACTCAAGATGATATTTTCTAGTTCCATCCATTTGTCTAAAAATTTCATGAACTCTATTTTTTAATAGCTATGCAGTACTCCACTGTGTAAATCTATCACATTTTCTGTATCCATTCCTCTGTTGAAGGATATCTGGGTTCTTTCCAACCTCTGGCTATGATAAATAAGGCTTCTATGAATATAGTAGATCACATATCCTTATTATATGTTGGAGCATCTTTTGGGTATATGGACAGGAATGGTATAGCTGGGTCCTCTTTATAATTTGATCAGGCCACTCAAATGGTAAATTTTCTTACGTATCTCGAGGAAAATAAGTTTAAAAACTAAGAAATTTTGAAGAATTGTAATATTACCTTAAAGTGCCAGAGTTGGAGCAAAGTGAAATAAATATACTATTACTGGCCTACAGTAAATTGACTGACAGCAATTTCTAGATTTTTTTCCACTAAAATATTGTAAGAGAGAACTAGGAGCCATTTAAGAGACTTGAATTTTCCAAATTACTTTCTAGCAGTTCTGTTTTCAGGAGACCTATGTCATATCGCTCAGTGAGAAGGAAATTCAGACCCATTTTTATGAGGGCAAATTTAACACACCAATTATTGAATGCCTTTCTAAATCCTAAAAAGGAATACTGTCTTCTGGTTCTTTTCAAAACTAACCTTTCATGAAACACCATATGCTTTTTATTTTTTAATTATATGACTTTTCTACATTTTATATTGTTTTATTCTGATAGTTTTATAGAAAAGTCCTATTAGCAAAATGTCATTGGTTTTAAAGCACAATTAACATAAAAGTTAACATTTATTTTGTGTTTTAATTGTAATAACTCACCTAATCCATTCAGTGCTTCCATTATCATTTTACATCTAAAGAAAGATATATCAATATTGAGTAGTATGATCAAAAGCTCACAACTAATAAGAAAATTTGATTGTTATTAATTACAAATTCTCACTTGTGGATACTACCATTGACTATAGAGTAAGACAGCACTTCCATTTTTCTTTAGGTGTCTATCATTCTATTAAATCTTAGTCTGGGAAATCATAAACCCCTTAGAGAGAAACTGAATGTTCTGAGATCATCTACTATTTGTAAATAGTACTAACTGATGTACTTAGTTTTAATTAGGATGCAGTGACTTTCTTGAAATTTAGCTCCTCTATGTAATTAAGTATATTAGTCATACTTATGTTTAAGGATATTTGCCATGATTTTGTAAATTTTTATCAATTGTACTAACCTTACTCTTTCAAAGACGTCATAGAACTTCGCAACAGAGTACATTAATATGAAAAATTGCAATTCCTTCTTCATATAGATCAATTTTTTGCAAGAAAATTTGCCCATTTTAATTTTATGTTCACCATTATCATATTTAAAAAATAATCTCTTCTCCAAATGAATGTAACATATAAGAATACCCATTTTTAATATTCCAGAATGAGCTTTCTTTCTTGGCCATTTTTATATGCCATAAGCGTTCCTAGATCAAAGTTCATACTGTCATTATTCATAAAACTATATTATTGTTAGGCATCATAACACATTAAGCAGGAACATTAAACCACAAATATTGTTTTTAATTTTTACTCAGTTGTACAACACATGCTATGAATAAAGAAATATTAATACTAACATTTCAGAGAGAAAACATGAGCCAATGTTTTACATATGAACTCACCAATATCACTAAACTTTGTCTAAGGATTAGAAACCTAGAAAGCAAAAACACAATGCCAGTTTCAAAATGTTAAGGGTCACTAACTAACTCTATTATGTCAATTTGTTCTAGTGTCAAGTAATGATTTTACAAGTAATTAGTCCTTAAAAGGCAGAAACACATTTATGCCCTTCCTGCTTTTATGATGCATATAATGATAGATGTACTATCAACCAGATTGTTGTTCTTAGGTACACAACAACACTTAACATCCTAACGAAAATGAAATATTGCATGTCAGTTACTGATCAGTGACTGTACAAAACACATTAAGGGCTTTTATTCTTTTAAGCTACTTCTAATCCAAGTTCATCCATCATGACTTTGAAACAGAATGTTTTCAGACTATTCTTTCTGAAAACTGGTAATGAACCTTTAAAGTCAAAAGGACAAAGCAATGATTTCGGGTTAGGAAAAATATTTTTTTAAATAGTTGAAGTTTCTGAGTGTGTTATGAAGGCCTATACTCCTAGAAATTAGGAGGTGAAAGCAAGAAAGTCAGGCATTCGTGACAACCCTCATATAGCATAGTGAGTATGGAACCAGACTAAGCACAGGAGAATGTAAAAAAAAAAAAAGAAAATATCAAATTGCATTGTGGATAATTAAACACGTGTAGGTCAACTTCTTCACCTCTCTTTTAAACATATTCTTTAAGACAAATTCAAAAATATTTTTAAATTATATACTTTGACTTGCATTGTTAAAATGCCAAATTTAAAATACAACCTGATATGAATAATCTCTTATTTATATTTTGAACTTATTTTACTTGTATCATATTCTCCCAGATTCGACTATGACATGACTGATAATATTTTACATATTACAAAGAAATAATAATCACACACATGAAATAAAATAGCATCCTAGGTCTAATGCACAATAGATTCTAAAGTAAATAAATGAACTGAATAAATTCTCTCAAATATTTCTACTGATCAAAACTACTAAATAAATTAAATTTGGAAAAATACTAAAATTCATTCATATATATTAATACATTCGAAGTTTACAGTTAAATAGTAAAATCACATAATATTTTCTTTTCTATTAATTAATAATTTTATTTATTTACAATCCAAATGCTGTCCCCTCTTCCAAGTCTCCTCCTGCAGAGTTCTTCTTCCCATCCCCCTCCCCTTTGCCTCTGAGAAGGTATAGCCCTACCCTGAGCATCAAGTGTCTATACATCCTCTGTAACTGAACCCTAAGAAAATGTTGCCCATTGTTACATATGTGCTGGGACCACAGGTTACCCTACATATGCTCTTTGGCCAATGGCTCAATCTCTCTGAATTCTCAGGTGTCCAGGTTACTTGACACTGTTGCTCTTCCTATGGAGTGCCCATCCCTTTCAATTCCTTCAATTCTTTCCCTAACTCTTAGATAGGAGTCCCCCACCTCAGACAATGCTTGGCTGAGTGTATCTATAGGTCTCAGTTATCTTCTGATAGAGCCTCTTGGAAGACAGCCATGTTAGTTTCCTATTTTTAAGTACAACATAGCATCAGTAATAGTGTAAGGGATTGGTGCCCACCCATGGGATGGATTCCAAGTTGGGCCAGTCACTGGTCTCTGCTCCATTTTGTCCCTGCATTTCTTCTCGACAGGAACAGTTTTGGATAGATAGAATTGTAGGTGGTTTGGTATACCCATCTCTCAACTGGGGTTTCTGTCTGACTACTGAAGGTGGTCTCTTTGGGTTCCATCTCCCTACTCTTGTGCTTTTCAGCAAAGATCACCCACCCTGATTCCTGGGAGTCTCTCCATATCCCAGGTCTCTGGGACATTCTAGAGGTTCCCCTCACCCCAACAACCTTGGTAGCTGCTTATCTCCTTTCATTCTCCTGGCCATCTGGGCTTCTCTCCTGTTTGCCCCATACCTGATCAGGCCCACTTTCACCTTACCCCTCCCCACTCCCATACAGGTCCCTCCCGCACCCTCCGCCCCCGCCCGACTCCCATAACTATTTCCACCCTTCTAAGTGGGATTTAAGTATCCTTACATGGGCCTTTTTTCTTTTTTAACTTCATAATGTCTATAGGGTGTATCCTGGGATATTCTGTATTTTTTGACTAATAACCACTTATCACTGACTACATATGATGCATATTGTTTTGGGTTTGGTTTCACTCAGGATGGTATTTACAGTTCCATCCATTTTGTCTAAAAAATTATACAGATTGTTTTACAGCCAAATAGAATTCCATTGTAAACGAACTGTTCTTCTAGTTGAGGGGACACCTGGGGTTCTTCTTCCATCTTCACACATTAATAAGGCTGCTATGTGAGCATAGTGGGAGTATATGTCCCGTGATAGGGGTGGATATAAATAAGTACTAGTGTATCAAATAAAATGTTTTCTCAGACAGAGATCTCTTTTCACTTGTACAAACAATCCTCAACATTTTTATGTAACCTACTGTGAGGATATTATTAGAATGAATGACAGTATTGATATATTTTCAAAAATTTTAACACCTAAATTGATACCATTTTCTATAAAGAATTACCACATTTATATACTTTGGAATCATTGAGATTCCTAGAATAATCTCATTTAGATACCAAAAGGAGACCATAATATTAGTGAGGGATAAACACTAAAAATATAATCAAGCCAAAAAAAGAGGGAAGATAAGTATAAGAACTTTCTTGTAAATATTTTATTGAGAAAAGAAGCTAGATCTCAGTAAAGTAATAGAAATGAGTCATGTATTTATTTACCGAGTGTTGTCTAGCAGAAGAGTAGATAGAAAAGCAGGTACTTTTCAAAATTGCTGAATGAATAAAAAGGAAGTGAGTGTAATTGAAAGGCAAAAGCATGGGGTAGATATTAAGAGATGTTAACAAAGAGATGGAAAGAATGATGGTGCAAGCTTAGAATTATGCAACTTAGGAAGCTGAACTCAGGGGCTCCCTAATCCAAGGCCAGCTATGATCATGTACTGAAATTTCCCATCTTAAAAAGGAAACCTTCAAACAAACAAACAAACAAACAAACAAATGGATGTTAGCTATTAGCAAACAGATATCCTTAGCTGTAGGATTGTTGAGAAACTCGTTATAGTCCTGTAGACTTGTAGAATTTGCTGTGTTATATATTATTGTATATGTGACTGCTTTTAAAGTAACAGGGGACACTTTTCCTGAGTAGATACATAATGTTATCACTGAAATGTAGTTGACAGCAGGCATTTGTCTTTTAGTCAAATAGGTAAATTTTAGCCTACATCATTAAAGTTATCCAAACTAAAGTTGTCCATATTTTGATTTTACTGACATATAAAGATTTGAACTGCTGATAAAAATTTATAACATTTTGACTCACATATCTTATTTCTAATCTGTCAAAGTATTTTAGAATATAATAGTCACACTTGAAAGGACTTCAAAATAATTGCTGACAAAGAAATAATAACAAACAAGGAAGATTTTGCTTCCTAGTACACATATGATAAAGGAAGTTAAAAGAGTTTTTGTTATTTTTTTCAATTCAAAAGCTAGCAAAACATGGCAAAAATGCAAGAACATGTAAAATTACCTTCTTTGGAATATTATAGGCTATATATTTTATGTGAAGTAAATGAATACAGAAACAAATATAATTGTGTGTCAAAACATTACACTTGTGTTGTGTTAAACTCAGTTAACAATTGTCCTTTTGCTATTCTCCAGACCCATTTACTATTTATCAGGGATTCTTCTGAAATTCACCTATTCACTTGTATATATATATATGCATATATATATATATATATATACACATGTGTGTGTGTGTGTAGAATATAGATTATATTCAAAATAGAATGATCAAGATAGTAATGCTCAGAATTGAAGTTGTCTGTAATTCTTTAATTTTATTCCTGATACTGGAATACTGACTCATCCTCTATGTATTTATATATCGAAGAATGAACCAAAATGTATGCAATAGCACATTTCACATTGGATTATTCTTGCAACAAGAGGTAAAGTATGTAGAATGTTAAGCAGATATACATTAGGCTACTACTATGCATATATTCATATATGTTTACATGACTTATACATATTTAACGTTCAAAACTCCAATTTTAGGCAATTATATTCTCATGTTCACAGATGAAGAGTGGAAAAGGACAGATGCTCTTATAGTTTCTACTTTCATACAGCTTTTAAGGGAAGAACCTACCTATGAACCCAGGTATTTGTGATCAGAAATTATTTGTCTAGAGAAATACTTTATTTGTTTCATTGCTACTTTACTGCGTATTAAAAGTAGCACTAGTGAAATAAAATAGAATTTGATTTAAGTGAGAAATATATGCATTAATTTGTTACTCAGCAAATCAAAAACCAAGGACTGTAAAACCATACAAACCTCATTCTACACTGTTCTATTAATCACACAGAACAAAAAGGGATATGGGAATAAAGGGATAAAAAGAGAGATAAGAAAATTTCTCTTATTTGTTGCCCTCAGGAGAATGTTTATTGTACTTGAGGTGATACATCAGTACTCTCTGAGCTACAAAGTGTAGAAGGAAATCTTCTCATTGCAAACTGACAAAGGTAAAACATTTTCACAACAACTTGAACCACATACTCAGAAATAGATCTGACATTAATACAAATGACATAATCCTAGACATCTACAGCTACTTTTATAACTTCATACAGATAATGAATTAGGCTAAAATGTACTATATTATTTTGTAAACTTCAGGACCAGTATCCTTAGTACATCACAAAATACATTTTGATATCCCAATGAAGCAAGTTTTGCAAGTAGGCATTTTAAACAAAACTGGTCTACAGCTACAGAGTTCTACTTCTGGTAGCATTTACCTTTTGGGGTAGTCTCCCAGTCTCGAAAGGATAAAGAAGAATCAGTATAACATATACACAGAAGTTCATTTTCCTAAGGAATTCCTGTTGTATTTTTCCCCCTGGCCTCTTTGACTAATAACTTACCGCCTGCCACTCAGCTTTGGTTTCAGCCAAACTGTTAGTTAGCTACAGCAATGTATAAACAGTAATATCATTCAAGAAAATTCATTGTTTGAGCTTCATAAATGAAGAATTTGCTTTAACAATCCTTCCTGTAACAATAACAGAATATATGGGTCTATTATTATATACCTATCAAGTTTATGTTACAAAACATTTTTCAGTGGTTTAAAATGAGCAAAATTAAGGCAGATAACATTAAAAATGTCAATTACCTTTCTTGAGCATTAAAATTCTATAATGTGAAACATGGAGAAATTCATAGGGAAAATGTAAAATAAAGAGCATTTAACTTAATTTTCACCCCTATATAGCAGGAATGGGCAACTCTATAATAGGAAAATTGGTAACAAAAAATTCATGCAGAAGAAATGCAATGATTGAGGAATGTAATTCTATAGGAATTAGTATTTGAATACTTATCTATGTTAGATTACATTCCTATCACAAAATACTAAATGAAACGGATGCCTTTATATAAGACAAAACTAACCCTTTCAATAGGTGGAGGCTTTTGATCCAAAGATTTTGTTGATAGATTTGTGGGTGTTATCCTTCGAATGTAGGACAAACCATACAACATGTCTTGGAGAAAGGGAGACAGAGGCAGAGGCAGGTCAGGGTACAAGGAAGAAGACTCACAAGTAGAACAAAATAGACATCCAAATGTTTTCTACAGTTTTCATACAGTAGAAAATGAGAAAAAAAAACAATGTTACTCTAGTGAAAGATTAAATATAAACCCAATTACTGGATTTTGAATTTAAAGTTACTTATATGACTAAAACTCTGGATGAATGTTTTTTTTCAAAGAATGCTTGTATAAATGATCAGCAAACTCAAATAAGACAGAAACAAGCAGATGGATGAACTAAAAAAAATCCAAGAACCTAAGAAGAAAGTCAGCAATATAAATAAAAATTCAGCAAATTGGATGTGAAAATAAGCCAAATATATGAAGAAGTGAACAATTTGGATGATAAATTCAGTATATAAATACTTTGAAATAAGAATGGAAACTTTGTAAATATAAAACTCTGTAAATTAAGCAAGCAGCATAGTGGAAATTCCGTCAATAGATTAGATCAAATAGATAAAAAATATGATCATTTGAAAGAAAATGATCCCCATAGGCACATGTCTATGAATGCTTGGTTCCCAGACAGTGAAAGTATTTGGGGAGAATTGGGATGTGTGGCCTCCTTAGAGGAGGTACATTGTTGGGGATAGCCATTGAGGTTCTCAAATGACATTCCAGGACCAGTCTCTCCCTCTGTTGCCTGAAGATGAGGATGTAGGCTCTTAGATCTGCCTGCCTGCTACTATACTCCTTACCATGTTAGTCAGAGTCTAACCCTCTGAAAATCTCATTTAAATGCTGACTTCTCTATATTTCTTTTGTTTTTCTCTTTCTTCACAGCAATAGTAACCCAAAATAAGATTAATAACAAGGAAGGACAAAGCTAGAGATATAGTAGACCAAACTAAGTAATGAGGAGGACCCAAAAATGAATATAATTTGCATCTCTGGGACATCATCAAGAGAATTTAGATAAACATTCTAATTAGATAGAAGAGATAAAACTAAATTGATGTATATTTGGTGAAATTTAACCAAATAAGGTGACATAATAGGGTATCCAAAGAGAAGGCACTTAGAACTTCAAATAAATATCACATAGGAGAATTTCTTCAAAGTAAATTTCAGTGGTGATATGAGCACTACAGAACAAAATATGGAAAGTGGAAACAGAAAAACAATAACATAGGAAAGCAGAGTATTCAGAATAATAAAAAACTACTTCCCAAGAATGACATATTTCAAATGATGAATATATATATGTATATGTATGTATATAAATTTATATGTATATATAAATTATATATATATATATATATATGACTGATATATTCAGTAGGGATATATTTTAATTTGGTGTGAAAATAAGTAGCAAGGCATCACTGCAGAAGTTATTTAATTGGAGCTTGAATGCAGATGAAGAAGAAAGACAATCTCAAACAAGAAAGCACAGAAAAGAATGAATACTATAAGACATCAACAAAACAGTAATATAAAGACTCTATCCTACCCACACAATACTCCAGAAATCTGATTAAAAAATAATGGACTACACAATTACAGAAACACCACTCACCAAAAGAAGCACAACTCTAGCAATATCAATACTAAATGTAAGTGATCATGATTCTACAATTATGAGACAGAAGGAGACAAGCCAATTAGATTAGAAATATGATTTAACTATCTGAAGTTTCCAAGAAGTACAACTTACTTGAAAAGGGCATTTGAACTAAGAAGGAAAGGAATAGGATAGAAGTAAACATCACATAGAAAGCTGAAATCAAAAAATTTAACTATTCTGATTAACTGTAAGAATTCAAATGAGGGGGTTGGGGATTTAGCTCAGTGGTAGAGCGCTTGCCTAGCAAGAGCAAGGCCCTAGCAAGGCCCTGGGTTCGGTCCCCAGCTCCGGAAAAAAAAAAGAATTCAAATGAAAGTTAGAAGAGATAAATAGAGCCAAAGAATATTAATAAAAGGACTAATCTAGAAATAAAATATTATGATTACAAGTAAATATGCACTAAATAGTGGCTCTCTACTTCATTTATTTATTTGAAATTATTTTTCTTGTTCACAAAATAATTTATTAAAGAGATTTAAAAAATACAATTGTTCACAAGGGGTTTTTGTTGTTGTTGTTGTTGCTGTTGCTGCTGCTGCTGCTGCTGCGGTTGTCATTGTTGTTACTTGAATTTACTATCTCCATAGGACTTGCAAACTCTTGTGTTGAAAAAGGTTAACAGAAAAGAAATAATTTAGACAACAAGAAGAATCACAATTAATTAACTCAAAGCACTACCTTCTTGTTTATAACTAATCAACAAGTAATTGATTTTGTCCTTTTCTTCCCTTAAGCCTTATATTAGTCGATTTCTTTACTACTGAGATGTGAATCCCAAAAGAGACTTCAGACAAGAGTTACTTGAAATAATAATTAATCTCTTGTGGCACTCAGCTACATTATGCCTTTAAGGAATTTGAGCATGTACTTCTCATATGAAGAGTCTTACCAGAAATCTTGCAAGATCCCACCTAATTTCAATAGCATTTTTCAGATAACCATGGATTTATCTTATATCTGGTGCTACTTTACCTGGTATTTGTAGGAAGAAAGCAAATATTTAACTTTTTACTTTATAAAAATTAACTCATTATGTAACTCAGATTATTAAAATAATTAACTTAATTGTTAGCATAAACAAATATTAAAAACTAGACTGATCAAGACTATATTTTATACTAGACATAGAGCTAAAACTTAGCCACTTTTGGCCTAAAATATGTCATGAATTAGTGAATGGCTTTAAAATAACACGCACAAAATTAATATGAGGCAATCCAAGTTTAAAACGTTGGGAATCACATGAAATTCTGTGAGAATTATATTTATCCAGTGAGATCTTTTAAAGAAGCAGTATCTTAATTTCTATGAATGTATAATGATATTAGTAATGTAGGAATTCATAAAATAGCACTAAAATTTTTGCTAGACTGCCACATTCAATTCTAATAACTAGTATATTTACTTAACAGCCATTTTGGTAAATTACCTGTTATTTTCCAGAATTGACAAATAGTTGAATGTATTTTGGTTCCATGTAAATTGATGAGGTTCTGATACACACCTTTTTATATAGTTATTCAGAATAAGGGGCCAATTCCTAAGAGCAGACATTAACTTTATATAATGGAAGTCATCAGATACTTTTTTTAAGGGCTCATGACGGTATGAAGTAAGTCTGTTTTTTTGTGAGGTATCACCAGAGAAGACTGCTTCAACATGGGTTTAATTCAATAGAAAGTCTTTATTAATCAGCTGGACACTACACTGTATGTTCAGTGAGCCTTTCTGAGGGTGAGCTTTTAAGCACATAACCATGTCCTGGGTTGACATACGTCAGTTAGCAAGGATAGTTAGCCAGAAGTGGAAATATAGAAGCCAAAAAGCAAGATTAGTTTATTTTGAGACTTCTCAGAACATTATGGACTTTGATGGATTAAGCCTTTGTTTTAGTTTTGGCAGGTGGTACTGTCTATGTGTTGATTTTTACAGTCTGAATGATATTTCGACCATGGAATCAGTTGTGCTCAGCTCTGGGGACCTACTAAGGTCCTGTAACAATAATAATTAGACTTGGTATTTTATTTTCACAATTAAAATATGAGGATTGTTATTCTGGGGAAATACAATTATGATCAAAGTAAATTTACCTAAAGATAAAATGGAGCCATATAATTGACTATATTTCAAGATATAATTTTTTTCCAAATAGGCTACATGTCATAAATGTTCATATTTAAACATTATTTATTTAAACACTATCATTTTATAAAGCAAAATGTATTTTATTATCAGGTTCATATTAATATTTATTTATTTAAAAGCCTTAATTTTTAATCAAAATAATAAAATACTGAAAATGATTGCCAAGTTCTTTCATTAGTAAGAGTGGTCTCTGCTGTGGTCAGAGCAGGAAATCTGTCTCACGTCCTCTAAGTCTCAGAAAGCAGCGCAGAAGAGCATTCAAAAAAGAATATAAGAGCCAAAATATGGTAAGGTGTGTCAGGAAATGTCTTCTGAACATGAAACGACACAACTATTGCACAATAGTGGCTACCTGCAGAAGACATGCACAAGACAAAACCTGGCAAAATTCCATCATTAAGGAAGGAGGGGCTCATAAGGTTCTATCTCTTCTTGAGGGGTTTTAGACAGATAACAGAAGCTGGGAGATGAGAAACATATTACCAGTGGTAATCCCTCTTAAGATGCCCTTAGTCAATGTGCGTGCAAGAAATACTTAATAAATTCACGGGGGCAAAAACACTAAGAGACATAAAAATGAAAGAAATGTTTGTTGGGAAGAAGAAAAGAACTGTAATGAGAAGGGGGATGAAAGAGGATAAAGGGGATTATGATCAAAGTGAGTGTACATGCACTCACAGCAGTGTATGAGCTCCATGTGAACGTGCGTGTTGTTCTGAATCTAGGTTAACATGCTTCTTGTAATAATATTCTGACCCATTTATTTTTCTAAAATTTTATTTTTCTTTATCCCCAAATAAATGTTTATATGCACTTTATTTGTATTTTCCATTTATGAGTTAATGAACATCTGGATAACTCCATTTCCTTACCTATGTTTAGAGCAGAAAGAAACATCAATGTGCAAGTATGTTTGTGCTAGAATATAGAGTACTTTAAGTATATGCACGGCTGTGTTATCCCTAGGCCATATGGTAGTTCTATTTCTAATTTCTTGAAAATACCCATACTGATTTTCATAATAATTTCACTAGTTTATACTTCACTTTCACTGAATGAGAGTTCCTTGTGTGACACTTTGTTTTACCATGTTGTTCTTTCTTTCCCTGATAATAATTATTAAGACTAGGTTGGAATGGAATCTGAAGCCTGTCTTAGTTTTTATTTACCTGGTGGTTTTGGATGCTGATTGTCTTATTGGCCATTTGAAATTTTTTAGGGAAGAGTCTTTTAACTTTATGAGTATACCTATTAACTGGCAGTTTTGCTAGCTTTTGAGATGTTTAATTTTTATCATAATTGCTATTCCTTAGATATTAATACATGTGGAATTTAGTTGGTAGAGTTGTCTCTCCATTGAATAAACTTGATATTCCCTGTAATGATAGTTTGCTTTAGTGTGCAGAACATTTAAGTTTCACATAATTTTAATTGTCAATACTTATTACTATTTCTTGTGCTATTGGAGTCCCATTTAATGCTGAGGTCCTGCCTCAGTGTGAGGAGGGTCTGAGAAAAGGAGGAGTGGGAAAAACACTGATTCAATAATGACTCATCATCAGTAAAAGACACAAGCTGTCAGTTCAGGTACTCTCTGTTCTCTGAAAATTCTCATCATTCTTTCTTCTCCTTTTTCTCATTTCTGACAGAGAGCCTGAACCCAGTCTTTTATTTACTAAAGCTACATCAAGACTTTGATCATTGTTAATAATCTTTATATATTCTTAAATTTACAAAAATTCTATGAATACCGTTCAGTAGTTCTAATTCATGTTTTCTTAGAGCAGAAATTAAACACCAAGCAAAAGCATATTTCCTTATAGATTTGTACAATCTGTTCTTTTCAGGTAGCTGTGCACAGCTCTTGTGGTTTCCTGGTACAGCAGACAGCAGTTTTTAGTAACGATTTCTTGTAAGAACAGAAAGATGACAGACTACTAATTTTGAAATGATTTCTCACAAAGTTTTACAATTTATGCAAGTAAAGCAGCTAGCTTTCTATAATATCTTTCTAGGCATCATCATCTCCAATTCTTCAAGTAGCTAGGAAAATGAAGTACTAAATTTTATATGCTTATAGATCATTTTTAAATTCTCTAATCTGTATTTTCTCATCTTAGCAATTCCATAGTCTCACTTACTCTCTCTTTCTAATACTATTTATTTCTAAGTCATACATAAATTCCTATTTTTTCTAACTATAGATTTTTTTTCCCCTGAGACCACTTTAACTCTCTATTCTTGATGTTCCCAAGTTCACCCTGGCTAATTAATACAGCCCTCATTGAACCACAGGGTACATGTGTCTCATGATTACAAATTCAAGGCCAAGTCTGGGAGTGAACTATTTCTACAAAGGACCATGTAGGCTTTTATGGCCTCTGTGCTTATGTTATATATGTCCTTTTTCATGGCCCCAAAGGTCAAGTGGAGAGCCTGTTCATTCTTCTCCACCACCTCATGACCATCTGCATTCCTCATCCCTGAAAATTGTATCTGTCATTTATTATGATGTTATTAGCTCTGTGTAATGGGGGGAAGTGTATTTCCCCAAAAGAAAGTTTGAAAGTAGAGTAATAAAGACAGCTTCAGGGCAACAGCATCCATCAGCACACATGGGGATCATGGGGATCAATGGCCTGGTGATGTTTCAGAGGCAGGAACTGTGTTACACCTTAAAGCAACCATGCTGGACTGGCAATTTCGGAAGCTCTTGTCTAAGCAAGTAAGAAACCCTGGAATTTCCTGGGCAATTTTGCCATTTTAAAGCTTCAGGTTTTAAATTAATGTCTATAATCTTGTGTTGATTTTTATATAGACATATGGATACAGTTTTGTTGCTCTGTATCTATAGAGTATGCCACCATTTCTCTAGTGTATATTTTAATAGTCTTGTCTTATATTATGTGGCCATATCTGTATGCATTTATTTCTTGGTCCTGTAACCTGTTTCATCGGTCTCTATAACTGTCCCTATGCTAGTTTCATGCTAACTTTGGCCCTAGGTCTGTACAGTAGTATAATTTGACGTCAGATATTGTGATATTTCCAGAAATATCCAAATCTTTGCTTTGTTTTGTTTTTGCTTAAGAGACATTTGAAATTGGTTTCTTCTTACTTACTAAAAGTATCACATTTAGTAATATAGCTACTTTCACAATATTAGTTTTGCATATCCAGCAACATGGAAGCTCTTCTCTATTCCCTTCTTCAGTTTCTTTGTTTAGTGTATCAAAGATTTCTTGTATAGATATTTCAACTTCTTAACAAGATTATTCATGGGTATTTTATTTTTAAAGCCATTGTGTAAGTAATTTTTCTTTCAGAAATTTGATCAGTTGTATACATTGATTTTATGTGTTACAGTTTACTGTATTTGTCACATCTGAATATTTTCTGGTAGGGTCCATAAGTTCTTTTACATAACAAGCTATTCTGCTAATGAATTATGATAGTTTCATTTCTTTCTTACCAATTTTTACCACTTTTCTATCTTCTCTGGTATTATGGCTGTGGCCAAGACTTTAATCTCTTCATGTAATCTGAGGGGAAAGAATGGACTCCCTGGTTTCTGTTAGATTATAGTGGTAATGTTCTTAGAAACTCTGCTACAGACATAACTAATCAATATCAGAGAGGTTGTGGGAGCTATGGTTTGGCAACAGTGGTGGTAGTCGCTGGAGGAATATTTATCGTTTATGTTAACTTTGGATAATATCATTTCACCAAACAGTCTCAGCAGCAATGAAAAAGCTGATCACTAGAGTCAATGTTCTGGATAATGATCCTTGCAATTATAAAAGTGAGATCAGTGGCAGTGGGTGTGTCTGAGTTAGGATCACTATTGCTGTTATAGAATATCATGACCAAAGCAACTTGATACAAAAGAGGTTTATAGCTGTGTATCTTTACCAATGGTCATCAGGGTATGAACTCAAACAGAGATAATACCTTGAGGCAGGAGCTGATGCATGAACTATGGATGGATACTGCTTACTGGCTTGTTCTCCATGGCTTGTTCTTCCTGCTTCTTTATATAATGGAAATCAGAACCACCAGCCCAGGGATGGCACCACTCACAATAGGTTAGGCGGTTTGCCACAAATCACTTATTACTACAGGCTTGTCTATTTACAGCCAGATCTTCTGGAGACAGTTTTAGTTGATGTTCTTTTTATTTTATTAATTTTATTTATTCACTTTACATCTCTCTCACTGCCCCTCTTCCTAATAACCCTCTTACACATTCTGTCATGCATGCTCCCTCCCCTTCTCCTATGAGAGGGTGGAGGAGTCCCTAGCTATCCCTTCACTCTGGCACATCAAGTCTCTGCAGGGTTAGATGCATCCTCTCCCACTGAGGCCAGACAAGGCATCCCAGCTAGAAAAAACATATCCTACAAGAGCTTTGGGATAGCTCCCATTCCTGGTATTGATCAGGACCCACATGAAGATCAAGCTGAACATCTGTTACATATGTGTAGGGGCATGGGGGCTACATATAACCCATGTATGTGCTATGGTTGGTGGTTCAGTCACTGAGAACCCCAAGGGTCCATGTTAATTGATTCTGTTGGTCTTCCTGTAGATTTCCTTCTTTGGGCTGGCAATCATTCCCCCAACTTTTCCACATGAGTCCTTTAGCTCCATCCAGTGTTTGGCTGTTTCTGCATCTGTTTCAGTCAGCGGCTGTGTGGAGACTCCTGGAGAACATTTATACTTGAATCCTGTCCACAAGCATAATGGAGTATCATTAATAGTATCAGTGATTGGTGTTTATCTATGGGATGGGTCTATTATAGGGCTGGTTATTTGTTAGCCATTTCCTCAGGCTTTGTTCTAACCCCTGTTACTGCATTTCTTGTAGACAGGTCAAAAGTTTTGTGGATGGATTGTTATTCAGATTACTCCACTGGAGGTCCTGCCTGGGTACAGGAGGTGGCTTCTTCAGGTTCCATATCTCCAAAGTCTACGAATCAAAACTAAGGATACCCACATTGATTCTTTGGTACCTCTCCTATCCCAGAGCTCTGGCAGTCATTGAAATGCTCTCCACATCCCCATCCATGTCACATGCAGATTTCCATTCATTGCGTATCATCTGGCCCTTCACTGTCCTCCCCCATGCCTGATCCTGAAACCTGTTGTTCCTCCCTTCCCTACCACCCTGGTTTCTGTGTCTTTCCCTCCAGGAACATTTTATTCCCTTCTAAGTGAGATTCAAGCATCCATATTCGGGCCTTTCTTCTTGTTTAATATCTTTGGGTCTGTGGAGTGTAGCATCCATATGCTATATTTTATGGCTAATATTGACTTATTTTTTCCTTATCATTTTTATTGGATATGTTTATTTACATTTCAAATGTTATCCTTTCCCTATTTCCTGCCCATAAATCCCCTATTGCATTCCCCCTTCTTCTATGAGGGTGTTCCCCAATCCATCACAACACCCTTCCCTGTCTCCCCACCCTGACATTCCCTTACACTCGGGGGATCAAGCCTTGGCAGGACCAAGGGCTTCTCCCATTTGTGCCCAACAATTCCATCCTCTGCTACATATATAAACTTACAAGTGCGTACATACCATGCATGTCCTTTGGAATCTTGGTTACCCCAATCAGGATGCTAGTCTCAAGTTCCAACCATTTGCCTACAAAATTCATGATGTCTATGTTTTTAATAGCTGGATATTATTCCATTGTGAAAATGAACCACATTTTCTTTATCCATTCGTCAGTTGAGGGACATCTAGATTCTGTAAGTTCCTTGCTATTATGAATAAAGCATCTATGAACATATTGGAGCAAGTACCTTTTGTCAGATGGTAGAGCATCATTTGACTGCATGAACAGGAGTGGGATGGCTGGGTCTTGAGATAGAACTATTCCCAGAATTCTGAGAAACCACCAAATTCATTTCCAAAGTGGTTGTACAAATTTGCACTTCCATCACCAATGGAGGAGTATACTCCTTGCTCCACATCCTTGTCAGTATGTAGTATCACCTGAGTTTTTGGTCTTAGCCATTCTGGCAGGTGTAATATGGAATCTCGGAGTAGTTTTAGTTTTTATTTCACTAATATTATTTAAGTGCTTCTTGGCTGTTCAAAGTTCCTCTCTGGAGAATTCTCTGTTTAGCTCTGTGCCCCATTTTTAATTGAGATATTTGTGTTGTTGGTGTTTTAAGCTCTTTATACATTTTGAATATTTGTCCTCTGTCAAATGTAGGATTAGTAAGGATTCTTTCACAATTCATAGGTTGCCATTTGTCCTATTGAGAGTGTGCTTTGCAGTTTCTTGAGGTCCCACTTCTCAATTATTGATCTTACTTCATGAGCCATTGTTCTATCCAGGGAAGTTATATCCTGTACCAATATATTCAAGGCTATTTCCTTCTTTGTCTTCAATGACATTTAGTGTATTCAGGTTATTTTGAGGTCTTTGATCTACTTGGAGTTGAGTTTTGTGCAAGGTGATTAATATGGGTCTATTTGCATTCTCCTACATGTAGGCATCAGATAGACTAGCACCATCTGCTTAACATGCTTTCTTCTATCCATTGTATGGTTTTGGCATTTTTTTAAATTAAAAGTCAAGTGTCCATTGTATTGTGGGGTTATTTCAGGGTCTTTGATTCATTTTCATTGATTAAACTTTCTGTCACTATACCAATATCGTACACCATGGAGTTTTTATAATTATTACTCTAGGTATAGCTTGAGGTCAGGGATAGGTGACTCCTCTAGCTATTTTCATTGTTCAAGAATGGTCTTCCTCATCCTGGGATTTTTTTGTTTTTCTATACAAAGTTGAGAATTGCTCAGTTAAGGTTTGTAAACAACTGGGTTGGAATTTTGATGGGGATTGTAATGTATCTGTAAATTTTTTTGTTAAATGGCCACTTTATCTATGTTAATCTTACTCATCCATGAGCATGGGAAATATTTCTATCTTTTGATATCTTGCTCTATTTCTTCTTTAGTGACTTGAAGTTCTTGTTATACAGGTCTTTGTCTTGCGTGGTTTGAGTTACACCAGGATATTTTATATTATTCATGGTTATTGTGAAGGGTGTTTTTTTCCTTAATTTCTTTATTGGCCTGTTATTTGAATAAAGAAGGGCTGCTAATTTCATTGAGTTATTTTTGTACTGAGCCTCTTTGCTGACATTGTTTATCTGCTGTATGATTTCTCTGGTAGAATTTTTGCGGTTGCTTATATATACTACTGTATTAGCCACAAACAGCAATATTTTGAATTTTTCCTTTCCAGTTTGGATCCCCTTGGTATCCTTTAATTTTTTTTTTATGGCTCTGGCTAATTTCATGTACTATGTTGAATACATATAAAGATAGTGGATGGTGTTGTCCTTGATTTTAGTGGAAGTGTTTTAATTTCCTCTACACTGATTTTGTTTGATGTTGACTCTTAGTTGACTATTGCTATGCTTACTTTTAGGTATATTTCTTGTATCCTTGATTTATACCTTTAACATAAAGGGTTGTTGGATTTTGTCAAAGGCTTTTTAAGGATCTAAAGACACAAATATGTGATTGAAGTACTTTGTATTTTGAGCCATTCCTGCAACCCTGGGATGAAGCCTACTTGACCATGGTAAATGATGTTTCTGATGTGTTCCTGGATTCAGTTCATGTGTATTTTATTGAGTGTTTATGCATCAATGTTTAGAAGAGAAATCAGTCTGAATTTCTCTTTTTTTGTTGGGTGTAGGGAGCTGCGACGTGCCGTGCCTCAAAGATGATGCTGGTTTCCGCCTTCCACCCTCCCAATGGTGAGTGCTCCTTGTAGCAAGCAAGTCCTTATTTGGCTATGACTGCCTGGCCTGCTAACGTTCGCATAGTGACAGCCTATCTGCATGACCCATGTGGCTTGCTAGGATTGGCCAGTGCTAGCTATTTAAGAGTGGTGCGGGGGCTCCCCGGGGTCAGAAGATTGTATCTAGGTTCCAGAGTAAAACTGCTTGAAGAAGATCTTCGCTGGTCGTGTCTTCCTTGCTGGTCGAGGTTGGGCGCGACAGTTTGGTCCTTATGTTTCTATTTTGCGCAATAGTTGATGCATATTCACATTAACTCTTCTGTGAAAGTCTGGTAGAGTTCGGCACTAAAACCATCTGGCTTTGGGCGTTTTTTTGTTATTGTTGTTTTTGGGTTTTTTGTTTGTTTGTTTGTTTGTTTTTTGTTTTTTGTTTTCTGTTTTTTGTTTTTGGTTGGGAAATTTAATGACTGCTTCTATTTCTTTAGGGGTCATAGGGCTATTTGCATGGTTTACCTGATCTTGAGTTAACTTTGGTGAGTGGCATCTGTCTAAGAAATCATTCATTTCATTAAGACTTTCCAATTTTGTGGAGTACAGGCTTTTGAAGTAAGACATAATGATTCTTTGAAATTCCTCAGTGTATGTTGTTATGTTTCCCATTTCATTTCTGATTTTGTTTATTTGGACACTTTCCTCTGACTTTTGGTTAGTTTGGTTAAGGCTTTGTCTATTATGCTGATTTTCTCAAAGAACCAGCTCTTGGTTTTCTTAATTTTTTTTTTTTTGCTTGTTTGTTTGCTTATTCGTTTCTGACTGATTGATTTCAGCTCTGATTCTATTATGTCCTGCCTTCTACTCTTCTTCAGGATGCTTGTTTCATTTTTTCCTAGGTATACTTTTAAAGTGTTAGTATGAGAGCTTTCTAATTTTTTTTTTAGTGTAGTCATTTAGTGTTATGAACTTTCCTCTTAGCACTGCTTTCATTGTGTCCCATAAATTGTGTCCCCTTCATTTTCTTCAAATTCTAAGAAGTTGAATTTCTTCCTTTACATTTTCCCTGACCCAGAGATTACTGAGTAGTAGAGTTGTTCATTTCTATGATTGTGTAGGTGTTCTGGTGTTTTTGTTATTGTTAAAGTCCAGCTGCAATCCATAGTCATCTGAGAAGATACAAGGCATTATTTCAATTTTCTTTCATCTGTTCAGCCTTGCTTTGTGACTGACTATATGGTCAATTTCGGAGAAGGATCCATGAGATGCTGAGAAGGAAATATATTCTTTTGTGTTCAGGTGAAATATTCTACAGATCTCTGTTAGGTCTATTTGATTAAAAATATCTGTTAGTTTCATTATTTCTGTTTAGTTTTTCTCTAGATGACCTGTCAATTGGTGAGAGTTGGATGTTGAAGTCTCCCACTATTAATGGGTAGGACTTGATGTGTGATTTATGCTTTAGCAATATTTATTTTACAAATTGTAAATTATGAGTATGAAATGTCTTTCCCTGTCTCTTGATTAATTTTGGTGGAAAGTATTATATATTAGAATGGCTACTCCAGTTTGATTGGGTACATTTGCCTTGAAACTTTTTCCCCAAGCTCTTTACTTTGAGGATATGTCTATCTTTATTGCTGAGGTGTGTTTTTATATACGGCAGAATGATGGATCCTGTTTTGCTTCCATCCTGTTAGCCTGTGTCTTTTTATTCAGGAATTCATTTCATTGACATTGAGAGATATTAATGACCAACGATTTTTTGATGTTGTTGATGTTAGTGTGTGTGTGTGTGTGTGTGTGTGTGTGTGTGTGTGTGTGTGTGTGTGTGTTTCTGTGTGCTTCCCTTGCTTTTGTTGGTCTGGAATTATTTATTTTCTATGTTTTCTTAAATGTAATTATCCTCCTTAGGATGGAGTTTTCTTTCTAGTACTTTCTGTGGGGCTGGATTTGTGGATAGATATTGTTTAAATTGGAATTTGTCTTGAAACATCTTGTTTTCTTGATCCATAGAGATTGAGAATTTTGGGTTTAGTAATCTAGGTTGGCATCTGTGGTTTTTGCGAGGTTACAGGTATTCTGCTTTTCGAATATCTATTGAGAAGTCCGATATAATTTTGATATGTCTGCCTTTGTATGATACCTGACATTTTTCTATTGCTGCTTTTAATATTCTTACTTTGTTCTGTAGATTTTGTATTTGGATTATTATATAGAAGGAGGTTTATTTTGGGGGTGGTTTTGTTCATTCTGATTCTATAAGCTTCTCATGTTTATATGCATCTCTTTCTTTATATTGGGAACCTTTACTTCTATGATTTTGTTGAAAATATTTTCTGGGCCTTAAAGCTGGTACTCTTCATTTTCTTATATTCTCATTTCTTCTTGTGTTAGGGCTTTTCATGTTATTCCAGATGTCCTGGATACTTTGTGCCATGAATTTTTTATATTTAGCAATTTCTTTGACTGACATATCAATTTCTTTTATTGTATCTTCTATGCCTTTGATTTGCTCTTTCATCTCCTATGTTCTGTCGGTGAGGCTTGCATTTGTTGCTCCTGTTTTCTTCCCTAGGTTTCCCATCTCCAAGAATCCCTCAGTTTTTGTTTCCTTTATTGATTCTGTTTCCATTCTCAGGTCTCAAATAGTTTTGTTTATTTCCTTCCCCTTGTTTAATTTGATTTTGCTCTATTTTTAAGGGATTTACTTGCTTCCTCTTTAATGATCATTATCTATTTGAATTTATTTTCTTATATTTCTATAAGTGATTTATTTGTTTCCCCATTAAAGGCCTCCTTTATCTTTATAAAGTTGTATTTAGTGCCATTCTCTTGTTCTTTGATTGTGTTTGGATATCCAGGGGTTTCTGTAGTAGGGTGGTAGTACTCTGAAGGTGTCATATTGGCCTGACTTTTGCTGATGTGTTCTTTTGAGGGCCTTTAGACATCTAGATGGATTTGGTACTTTGATGTTCCTGTTGTAGTAGTTATTGGGAGGGGGTTTGTGTTAACCTTGATAGTCCTGTTGTGGCAGGCCTCTAATGGGTATAATTTGGCTGTATGGTTCCAGATTAGCATGTATATATAGTTCAGTATATATACATATACATATATATGTATACATACATATATACATATATACATATATATATATATCTTTCAGTATTCACAGGTCTGATAAAGATGAGTTGGCAAAAGAATGGAGGTCTGTAGGATCTAGCAGACTGCTCAGTATAGCTGGGGTGTCCCAGAAGACTCAGCATGCATGGAAGTTGTGTATGACCATTCTCAGGGTTTCAATATAGTATCTTACCTGATTTAAAAGATCTTTTAAATTTTAATTTTATTTAGTGGATGTATATTGTGGTTTTGCTTGTATATGTGTGTTTGTATGTGTTGGTTTGTGTGTATGTATAAGTGTGTACATGTGACATGTTGAGCATAGGACAACTTCCTGAGACATTCTCTTTTTTCTCCTCAATGGATTACGGGCATTGGACGGAGGTTGTTCAGATGATCAGAAAGCAGTTTTACACATAGTGGCAACATGTTGCCACAAAAACTGCTTTTTACATCTATACCTAGATCATTGTTTTACATTGAATTTTGTTTGAAACTCACTACCATGAAATATTTTCCTAAGAGATTCATCCAATGAAAATCTAACTTATTGGCAAGTCACAAGAAATTAAAATTAATTTTTTTTATCTACCCAGAGAGATGAGACATAATCATTTGGAAATATAAATGTACTTAATAGTATGGTATAGTATTGTACATAATATTATAAGAAAAGTTTGTTTGAAATAATTTCCCTGGACAAGGTATATACCTAGTCTTATTGTAGCTCATTATGCTGTGTTTGTTTGATGTCTCAAAGAGGTGTGCTCTTTTCTGAGGGGTGGCAGATGGGAATGGGTCTGGTAGAGAAGTGTGGTAGGGAAGAGAGACTGAAAGGGAAAGGAAGGGAGAGGAAAGTAAGTCAGGATGCAATATATGAGAGAATTAATAACATAAACATTCACAAACCAACATATATAAGAGATATGTAGATAGTAGCATTAAAAATATAGCTGAAAAATAAGATTGATTGTATAATTTATTGACATACATATAAAATGAAGTTTTTAATATTTTCAATAAATCAGATAAAATCAGGTAAAGTAACATATGTTATTTAGAAATTAAGAATTGGGGAAAGTAAATTTACTAGTCAGACCAACTAAGCCCTCACAAGTCTAATTTTGATGAGAATTGTTTTCTTATCATCTACCCATTTCACAGGCAATAGGAACAAAATTCATAACATATTTTTTAATCCAGTACTTTTGATTTTTACTTGGCTTACTGGCAATCTAGGTTGTTGTCACTATGTCCTTATTTCTTTGGAAATGAATCATTAAGACTATATGTGGTCTATGAACTATTTGGTCTGATGTAGTCATCTTGAACCTTAATAAAATAGGCCTTATTTTTGTTTCAACTACTTTCATCAAAAAGCTGAGCAAGTTACGAACTTGATACAAAGGACAAGTACAATGCTGACAGGAAATAATATCACTCGAATCTATTCAATATTTAAATGTTTGCAGCTTCTGTAAGTAAGAATAGAGAAATGTGACTTTGGGAGTTTGTGAAAAACTACAAATTAACTATGTCCTTCTGTTATGATATTATTCATCTAATTCTAATAAAGTGATGTCCATATCCTGCCTGATTCCCATGAGCACCATTACTTAAGGTATAACACTAGTACCTAGAAACAAAACATGAAGTGCATTCTTTGAATATATATGCTTACATGAGGAGAGTGATTGATGTTTTTTTCCTGTTGTTTCATGCTAGGTGAAAAAAATATTTAAAGCCCTTATTGCTCCTCAAACTTCAATAAAAATGTAAATGATAAACATTGCTGCAAGAACACCACCTATATTTTAAAAAACATTTCTGAAGGACAGGAATAAAAACAAGATAAAGGTAGTTGAATTCACAATAAAAATGAAACTAAGAACATTTATTACTACTATTTTGTACTATAATTTTTGTTCTACAGATGAATAAATCAATGTACTTTAATAAGCAAAAGTACCTTTTCCCAATCTTATCAAATATATTTTAAAATATTATAATTTCTCTATCCTTTTCTTTAGTCCAATGTAGAAGATTGCTTTATTGAAATTAAAGACTATAATTACTTTTCTGGCCAAAAGGATCAAAGTGAACTTTTCATTATCAGCAGGTAAACTCTTTTCAAGTCTTGATCAAATACTTTGTAGAATTTTTTCCACCTACATTTAAAACTTAAAAAGTAATTTAATTTTCTCCTAAATGTTTCATAATCATGCCCTTTACTTAGCAAAGTGACTGCTATTACACACCAGTGTTTTTATCATGCTCTAATTTGCACTTAGAAGATTTGATTTATGCTATTTTTCTATATAAAATTAAGTGGCAATGACTTTCTTCTAATGATGAATTGCATAAAAACATTGGTGTCTAAAATTTTATTGAAAATGTAAACAGTAGGCTTCTGGGTGGCCTGGGAGGCAGTACAGGACAGAGATGCTGTCAGCAGCAGGTGACACTGAAGCTGGCTTGCAGGTGGTCAGAAGCAGGTGGACATGAGTGCAGTGGCTACATGCTAACCACCCCTGCACTCCTGTCCTGGAGCACAGAGGACCAGGAGCCAAGGCCACAAGGCCTGCCTGTACCACAACTAGAGTTTAGCCAGGAACGGCTGAGCTCAATGATTCCACAGAATGGTGGAAGGAGTTCAGCCTAGCCTTGCCTGGGGTGTATTACAAGAGAGTCTGGCTGTTTTAACCATACCAGCAATCATTAGAACATGCAAACGGGCCTAAGGAAGATTCCATTTGAGTTTTTAATCCTCACATGATAGCTGATGCACATCTCTTACAACTTTCTTGGGTGCCTACCTCTTTAAATGATAGCCAGGGCTCCCTGCAGAGAGTGTCTGCCTCTCAGGTAATACCACTGTCTTCTGCAGAAGGCCATGAACATCCTGAGTGGTATGGCTCATTACAACCTCTTTTCTAATGTCTTCTGCTAAGCAGGAAATTATCCAGAAGTCAGAAAATTCTGTATCAAAGTGCCTGGAGCCTCATAGCTCATGTAATAATTAGGCTCAGCGGAGATCTCCCTGCCTGTGGATTTGGGTTTCTGGACATTACTGGGCTGCTCACATACTCTTTTTAATTAAAAGATTTATTTTTGTTATTTAAATGTTCTATAATCTTAAAGTGAATTTTACTAAATGCTAATGTCTAATCAAGCTATGTAATTCTCCAACTGAAGTTATCAGGGACAGAACCCCATTTATATTAAAATGGAAATTGTGAACAGCTGTCTGGCTTTGGTGTGCTGGGCAACTCTGGAGACTAGACTTGTTTTTGCCAGACCAGGAAGCTTCCTGAGCGGATGCCCTGCATAAATGTCTGGACAATAGAACTGATTCCCTGTTCTTTAAGTGGAAGCTGGAGGTGGGCCCCAGTCTTGTCTTCTATGTGTCCATTATGTTCTTTACAGAGCTTGTGTTCCCTGCCAGGAACACATGGAATAACCTAGTGTATACTAACCCTGATGTGTGGTCATGGTGAGGCCCACACTGCAGAACAGTGACAGGGGAATGCAGGCTGCCAGGACTAGTGTGATGCTGTTTGTGAGGGAGACACTCCAACATCATAGGACATAGCTGTTAAAGCAAGGAAGAAGCAAGCACTGCAGCTGGCTCAGACATGACAGTCCATGCCCAAACAGCTACGACTAACATATATGTGTGCTTTGTGGCCTTTTAATTTCAAAACACTTTCCATGAAAAGAAAATATTTCATTGCAAGTTATTAATAAATTTACTGAAATAAGTAAAGAGCAAAATTATGCCAACTTCATATATATGAATATATATTTCTATCTGTATATATTTGTATATATATATATATATATATATATATATATATATATATATATAAAGCAATCCAGTAAATGTTTTAAAACATAGGGATTGAAACAAGAAATAACTCTAATAACATTTAAGAATGTAAAAAGTGAAACAAAATTCAAAGCAATACAAATTTTATGAAAGCAGTAGTCCTAGATTTCTGAATCTTGGGTCCACTTGAGAAACAGAAGATATCAGCTTAATGGTTTGCAAGGTAAGTTTTCTTTTATACCATGGAAACAGAATAAGGACTGAAGATTGAAGCATCAAGATTAGCATATGGAAGAAGTCAAATTTCATAGATATAATAGAAATACATTTACATCTGGTATTCATGTAATAGAGCATGCAGGAAAAAAGTACCAAATATACAAACATTTTAAAGATTTATTTTTTTTTACATTCCAAACACTGCTACCCCATCCTGGTTGCCCCTCATAGAATCACTCCCCCCTCCCCTTCTCCTCTGAGAGGGTGGGCCCCCTGTGATTATTCCCTGACCCTGGTGCATCTAGTCTCTGCCAGTTTAGGTACATACTCTCCCACTGAGACCAGAGAAGGTAGATCTGTTCAGGAAAAAACAGTAAGAGTCAGGGCTCAGCTCTAGTTTTTGGGTAACCCACATGGAGCCTGATCTTCGTGTCTGCTATATATGTGTCAGCGGCCCCAATCTAGCCCATGTATGTTCTTTAGTTGGTAGCTGAGTCTCTGAGAGCTAATACTGGTCCAGGCTTGTTGATGCTGTTGGTCTTCTTTTGGGATTCTGATCCTGTTCAGAATCTTCAATCTTTCCCAAAGTTTTACATAAGGGTCCCTGACCTCTGTCTAATGTTTGCCTGTGGGTATCTGTATCCGTTTCAGTGAGAAGCTGGGTAGAGCCTCTCAGAGAAGGGTTAACATACACTCCTGTCTACAAGCACAAGAGTATCAGTGTCAGGGATTGTCCTTACCCATGTTACAGGTTTTAAGATGGGTGGGTTATTGGTTGGCCATTCCATCAGTTTCTGCTCCATCTCTGCTCCTCTATTGCCTTTAGACAGGACAAATTTAGTTTAGTTGAGAACTTGGTAAAATATTACCATGTATACCTGCATTAACAGCTGTGGAACTACTATTTAATAATATCCATACTGTACCAATTGAAATGAACAGTGGGTGATAAGGCTCGGGTTTTTTTACTATAGGAATAGATGATTAAAGATAAGCAGGAGAAAGAAGCTAAAGTAGTCCATGCAGTGAAAGAATGAGGTTGGTAACAAAAGTATAGAATCATATTTAACCTTATATAGGCACTGACAGATACAAACTATGTAGATGTATTTATATGCCTAGGGCAGGAAACATATTTATTTGCCTTGTTAAAGGAGATGGATGAAATCCAAGAATATTTTTAGTAGTACTAGACAGTACTACCACCACCCAGGTTATATTTTCTAGCGCCATATCCAGTAGAAATATATTCAATAAGATGATCCTGAGACTATGAAGAATACAATCAAGATGAGCCTAAAGCATTTTATAGTACCAAGATATATAGAAATGCTAAAACAATGTAAAAATAAATGAAAATAACATTTAAGCATGTGTGTCAAAAGGGCAGGGGAGTGAAATGATAGAAGCAACAATGTGTTCAAAGCTGAAACAGTTTAATTAAAAGAAAATACAGAATACTACTATCCTTTGATTTATGAGGAGAGTTGACATGCAAAATGATAACTCATAATATCAGCACCCTTACTACGTATGATGTGATGAAAATGATACTTTAACTCTCTACAATTCTTCCCAAGTGTTTAATAACCCAGACCAATTATAATGAAAACATTATACCAATTATAATGAGGCCATTCTATAAAGTATGTGACTAGTACTTCTTGAAACTGTCAAGATATTCATTAACCAGAGAGAGCCTAAGGAAGAACAGCAAATTAAATGTAATTTTTTTTACTCCCAAGATAAAAGTGTCTCTATTGCAACTTGGGAATATCTTGCCAGACCAGTTATTGTTGTGGTTCATAAGCTTTACAGCTACGCAGCACTGTTAATTGCTTTTCTCCCTTGGTAAAGCTTGCATAACACCCTCATGATGCTAAGGAGAACTAGTGTCAGTGAGGAGACTTCTAGAATATTTTGATTGATTTCTCCAAGGCTGTGTTGAGAAAGTGTATACTGTCTTCCACAATGAGAGCTTACTATCTTCATGTGCTGAGAGGCCACCATAGGAAATTGCCATATTTGCATTGGTTTCCAAGTCTCTGTACTCCCTTAACCAACAATTCAAAGACAGAATTCCCTTGCCTGATGCTTCAGTTTTTGTTAAGTAATCTGTGGTGTTTGTGTGATGTATTATCTACACTTAAATCTTATATATAGGAACTGGAGAAATGAATTACTGGTTAAAATATGTGGGGTTTTTGCACGTGACCCATTGGTTCTCAGCACCCACATGTTGGTTTGTAATATCTATATCTCTATATCTCTTGATCGTGATGCAATTATTACAGAAGCCAGCGGCTAAAGCAGTCTTGAACAGTACTCAAAATGATGTATACTTTAGATATTGGGCTTTTCTCTATGTAGACATCTAGATTCCAAGCACAATTTACAGATGATGCCTTTACATTTCTAGTGTCTTTCCATATCTCTTTCTTCAGAGCTTTAATGTAGAGGTTCTTCACTACTCTGATTAGATTTATTCCTAGGTATTTTATTTTTCTTGAGGCTATTGTTAAATAGGATGGGGTCCATGATCTCCTTCTCTCTATGCTTGTTAAAGTGTAAAGAAAAAACTATTCGTTTGTGCAAGTTGATTCTGTATCTTGCCCGATGGCTGAAATTATTTATAATTTTTAGAAGTATTCTGGTATAAATTTGGGATCTTAATATGTATCCTAATATATCATTTATAAATAGGGATGGCTTAGTTCTTTATCCTCTATTTGTATCCCTTTAAATTCCCCCTTTTATTGCTTCAACTTGTATTTTAAGGACAATATTGGAACAGAGTAAAGACAGTGGATATCCTACCTCATTTCTGACTTCAGGGGGATTTCTTCAAGCTTCATTCCATTTAGGATGATGATGGTTGTGGGTTTCACATATAAAAATGTTATTGTGTTCAGGTATGATCACTAGCCCTATATTCTCTAGTAATTTTATCACAAAGGATCTGTCAAGGCCCTTTTCAGTGTCAATTAAGATGATCATGTGATTTTTTTCACTTAATTTATATTGTTTATTACATTCATTGACTTGCATGTATTGAACAATTCATGCCTTTTAAGGACAAAACAAACTTGGTGATGATGTCTAACATTTTTATGCATGTCTATCTACTTTTATTATTTTTTAGTCTAAGCATTATTTATTATTATGTATTCTATGCTCATTGGGGATATTGTCCTGCAGCTTATTGCTGTTATTGTTTCTTCATCTTTTCTGGGTATTCAAGTGATACTAGCTCTACATAAGGAATTTTGAAATACTGTGTCTGTTGTTATTTTCTGTAAGAAGATGTGTATGTATCTTTGAATGCCTGGTAAAATTCTCCTGGGTATATATCTGCTCCCTGAACTTTTCATAGCTAGAAGGTTTATTTAATTAACATTTTCATCTCATTTGTTTAGTCTCTTTCAGTTGTTGACTTCTAATTGTTTTAGTTAGTGGTTGACTAAATCTAGAAATTAATCCATTTCTTTTAGGTTTCCCAGCTTAATGCAGTTCTGGTTTTTAAAATATTCCCTTATAGTATTATGATTTCTCTTGGTATTTTTTGTAATGGTTCGCTCTTCATTTCTGATTTTGTTAATAAGGGCCCTCACTTTTCTTCTTTTGGTTAGTTGAGGTAAGAGTTTGTAAATTTTGCTTATCTCTTAAATTTATTGTTTTTTTTCTTTCTATTTTGTTGATTTCTCCTCTAATTTTTATTATTTCTTGATGTTTACTAGGTTTGAAATATTTTCACTTTTCCCCCTAAATTATATATATATATATATATATATATATATATATATATATATATATATATTCAGTATACACCACGATTGCAGCTCCTCCTGTCCTCACAGAACCCCTGATCCCCACACACAACCACTCATCCCAACTCCCATCCTCTTCTTGAAAAGGAAGAGGCCTGTCATAGGTAGACATTTTAGAGCTAAATAGGACTCCTTTCAATGTGTCCTGTGGATTTGTTGTACTGCATATTCATTTAGTTTGAGGAAGTTTTTATTTTTTCAATTTGTTCTTTTTCTTTGACCCATTTCACTATTCAGTAATGAGTTGTTTAATCCCCTTTAGTTTGTTTATTTACTACATTTTTGTTTTATGTGAATTATTGCATCGTAGTTAGACCCCTAGGACACAAGGAGTGATTTCAACATTTTTAAATATGTAAAGATTGTATTTGCATCCAAGGATGTAATCTATTTAGATAAACTTCAATGTGCTGCTTAGTTCCCTATGTATTGTTTAGTATTTTGAAAAAAATCTGTAAATCTATGTAAGTACATTTGATAATTCTTATCAATTTATTTAGATGTTTCTCTTTATGTTTTTGTCCAGAAGATATGTATATTGGAAAAAGTGAGGTACTGTAGTCAGCTACTATTAATGTACTGATGATAATCTGTGACTTAAATTCAGTAGTAGTTTTATTTGTTTGTTTTCTGAAATTGGGTAACCCAGCGTTGCTGTGTATATGTTTACGATAGTAATGACTTATTTGTTAACTGGTCCTTTGATGAGAAAAGAAGTATTACTCTTTATCACTTCTGATTAGTTTTATTTTGAAATCTATTATGTCAGGAATTAAATTAGTGATGCCTGCTTGTTTCCTAGTCACATGTGACTAGAATATTTTGCCATTCTTTTTTTTTTTTTTTTTAATTAACTTGAGTATTTCTTATATACATTGGTGTTATTCCCTTTTCGGTTTCCGGCAAACATCCCCCTCCCTTCCTTATTATGTTCCTCCCAACCTCCTCTATTGCCGCCCTCCCCCACAGTCTAGTTCACTGGGGGTTCAGTCTTAGCAGGACCCAGGGCCCCTTCCACTGGTGCTCTTACTAGGATATTCATTGCTACCTATGAGGTCAGAGTCCAGGGTCAGTCCATGTATAGTCTTAGGTAGTGGCTTAGTCCCCTGGAAGCTCTGGTTGTTTGGCATTGTTGTACATATGGGGTCTCAAGCCCCTTCAAGCTCTTCCAGTTCTTTCTCTGATTCCTTCAACGGGGGTCCCATTCTCAGTTCAGTGGTTTGCTGCTGGCATTTGCCTCTGTATTTGCTGTATTCTGGCTGTGTCTCTCAGGAGCGATCTACATCCGGCTCCTGTCGGCCTGCACTTCTTTGCTTCATCCATCTTGTCTAATTGGATGGCTGTATATGTATGTTGCCCATTCTCTTATTTCAAGGAGGTGCCTATCTTTAAAACTGAGATGTCTCTTAAAGGCAACAGCTAAATGAACTTTGTTTTTCATCCATTAAATCAACTTGTGTCTTTTGAATGGAGAATTGAGTGTATATATATATATATATATATATATATATATATATATATATATATACATACATACATATATTGTAGTCATCCTATTGTGGATTTTTGGTGGTTCTGTTTGTGTGTATTTCATTCTGAAGGACCCAATTTAAAATTACAAATCCCATTTTGCTTTCAGACACAATTTTATGATTAATTTGCCCTTAGAGTGAACTTAGCTTCTGGAAATATCCTAAATTGTTCCAGGAAACATACGACTCTGACAACAACCACAATTCACCTAAACAAACAGCCACTTCATCCCTAAAAGCAACCAATCAGTTCTTAAGGAGAAAGTACCTACTGTCTCAAAATACATTGATTAAGCTAAAAAAAAAAAACATTACTTTTACTAAGCTGAAATAATTTTAGCCAGTAGAAAAGCACTCAAACATTCAACTGGAGGTCAGCATGTAGAATATTAATTGATCCATTCCTATGGCCCTGTACAAAGCTCAAGTCCAAGAACCTCCATATAAAACCAGATACACTCAAATTAATAGAAGAAAAATTGGAGAAGAGCCTCAAACACATGGGCACTGGGGACATTTTCCTGAACTTAAAAGCAATGGCTTATGTTCTAAGATCTAGAATCGACAAATGGGACCTCATAAAACTTCAAAGTTTCTGTAAGGCAAAGGACACTGTCATTAGGATAAAATGGCATCCAAGAGATTGGGAAAAGTTCTTTACCAATCTTACATCCTTTAGAGGGTTAATATGTAATATATACAAAGAACTCAAGGAGTTAGACTCCAAAGAGTCAAATAACCCTATCAAAACACTGGGGTACAGAGACAAAGAAAGAATTCTCAGCTGAGGAATATCGAATGACTGTGAAGTACCTAAAGAAGCGTTCGACATCCTTAGTAATCGGGGAAATGCAAATCAAAACAACCCTCAGATTTCACCTCACACCAGTGAGAATGGCTAAGGTCAAAAACTCAGGTGACAACAGATACTCATAAGTATATGTGGAGAAAGAGGAACACCTCCATTGTTGGTGGAATTGCAATCTGGTACAACCTCTCTGGAAAACAGTCTGGAGGTTCCACAGAAAATTGGAGACAGCAATACCTGAAAACCAAGCTATACCACTCCTGGGCATTATATTCCAAAGATGCTCCAAAATATACCAAAGACACATGCTCTACTATGTTCATAGCAGCCTTATTTATAATAGCCAGAAGCTGGAAAGAACCCTGATGTCCCTCAACAGAAAAATGGATACAAAAAATGTGGTACATCTACACAATGGAGTACAACTCAGCCATTAAAAACAATGACTTCATGAAATGCATAGGCAAATGGATTCAACTGGAAAATATTCTGAGTGAGGTAACCAGTCACAAAAATCTACACATGGTATGCACTTACTGATAAGCAGATATTAGCCCAAAAGCTCAGATTATTCAAGATAAAATCCGCAGACCACATGAAGCTCAAGAAGAAAGACAACCAAAGTGCGATGCTTCGGTCCTTCTTAAAAGGAGGAATAAAAATACTCATAGTAGGAGATATGGAGAGAGAGTTTGGAGCAGTGACTAAAGGAATGGCCATTCAGAGCCTGCTCCACCTGGAGATCCAGCCAATATATTCATAGCTACCAAACCCAGATAATATTCTGGATGAGAAGAAGTTCATGCTGACAGGAGTTTGATATAGCTGTCTCCTTTGAGACTCTACCAGAGCATGAAAAATACATAGGCAAATCCCAGTAGCCAACCATTGAAATCAGAATCAGGTCCTCATTGGAAGATGTAAAAGAAAGGATTGAAGAAGTTGAAGGGGTTTGCAACCCCATAAGAAAAATAATACCAACTAACCAGAACTAAAAGGGACTAAACCACCATCCAAAGAGAACTCATGGACAGACCCATGGCTCCAGCTGCATATGTAGCAGAGGATGTCCTTTTAGGGCACCAAAGGGAGGAGAAGTCCTTGGTCTTACCAAGGCTGGAACCCAAGTATAGAGGAATGTTAGGGCAGGGAGGCAAGAAAGGGTTGATGGTTGGGTGGGGGAATACCCTCATAGAAGAAGGGAGATGGGGCATGGGATAGGTGTTTAAATGGATAGGAAACAGGAGAAGCAGATAACTTTTGAAATGCAAATAAAAATATCCAAAAAATTAGGGAAACACTAAATAAATAAATAAATAAATAAATAAATAAATAAATAAAAATGCATCAAGCATATGTCGACCAATCACGTGACTTCCAAGATAGCAAGTCTCTTACCCTGCTGCACCCATGATAAAAAACACAAGGCTTGTACCAGCTCAATATGTTCCACACCATTTACTGACTTTGAGAAGTTGGAAGGTTCAATCTTGAATACTTGTTGCTTTTACATAAGTGTTGGATTCCTGGTGGTCTCTGGTGTTCAGTAGGGACCCTGAGATGTTGGCATCACAATGCCAGTCTCTTTCATATGCTATGTCCTCCTATAAGCCCACAATAATACTTCCTGCATTTGCATTTTTTAGTTTTGTGGATATAATTTTTTCTATAGGCTGTGTTTGTTTTAGAAACATTTTCTTTCTCTTTCAGTCTCAGCGTATAGTTTTGCTGAGTGTGTTATATTAAGTTGGCTGTCATAGTCATTAAGACTTGGAACTCATTGCTCTGGAATCTTCTGGATTTCAATGTTTCCATTGAGTCATTACCTGTTACTCTAATGGGTTTTCCTTTACATGTGAATTGTATTATTTTCTCTTGTAAGTTTCAAAATACTTTCTTTGTTATATATTCTTAGTATTTTAATGATGGTATGTCATGGGGTTTGTCGTTTTTATGTTCTCTGTACTTCTCATATTTGCGTGGGTGTGTCTTTTCTTAGTTTAGGGGAAATTTTCTTCTCTGATCTTGTGTCTTTCCCTAGTTTAGGGTAAATTTTCTTGTATGATCTTGTGTCTTTCCTTAGTTTACCAGAAGTTTTAATCTATGATCTTGTCAACCTTCTAGTCTATGCCATTGACTCAGAATTTTTCCTCCCTCATCTATGCTTATAATTTGAAGGTTGTTTTTGTTTTTTTCATAGCCTCCCATATTTGCTTTGTGTTTTCTCCTATCTTAATTTTTTTACGTACTTTGCTTATATTTTGATCATGATCCCAGTTACCTTTGGAGTTCTGATACTAGATTTGGTTTTATCTTACCTGTAAAGCTTTTGACTTTTATAAAGATTGGGTTTTAAATTTCATCTTTCAGCTTTTGAGTCTCCATGAAAGCTTTTGTTTCTAATTTATTTACATTCTCAAGTCTTAGATGGTCTTTGTCATTGCTATCAGCCTTATGTTTGATTGGACATCACCCATTTATTGTCCTTTAGCTCCTTATCCTAGATTTCATTAATGTGTCCTCGCTGTGTTTTGTTTATACTCATTGAATTCTTTGATGAAGTCTATGCTTCTTTTAAGATTCTGTGTCTTGGAGTTTATTTTGATAATTCTTTTGGGTTAGCATTTCTATATTACTAGTGTGTTTTGAAGAAAAGATAGTGGGTTGATATTTCATATTTTTGGTACCCTTGTGATGAGATATGGGCACATGGGCTTCCTTTGTTAGTTTTGGGTTTGTTATGGAATGAGAGTTTTGGAAAAAAGAGATGATGTCAGGAGTCATACTGGGTCTAAAACTTGGAAATGGTTTGGCTAGAATGAAGTGAGGAGGACAGAGCACACTGGAGTGGTATATAAAATGTGCTTCCTGTTATAAGCCAGGGAGTGTGGGGAAAGTTAAAAATGATTACAAAGATTGAGTATGAATTGGGAAAGTCCTGTGGTGTGAGGAATATCTGGGGAGGATATTGTGCCAATCCTAGAGCTCTTCCTTCAAGGCAAGAAGGTCTGACTAGGATTATAAATTGATTGGGGAAACCAGGAAAAATCTAATGCCTGTCAGAATGTCATGGATGGGTCAATCAGAATATAGTGCAATATACACCAGGAGAATCTAGGAAGTCGAATACTACTAGGGGAGGTGGATGGCTTCCAGAAGGGACATATAAAGTTTTCAGGTGGTTTGAAAACTTTGATGTGAAAGCTTACAGTTTGATGTGAAGTGGGACAAGGTTGAGAAATAAGGCCAGGGCTCTGACTGTGGGACTCAGGCTAGATCAGGCTTATGGGGAAATGAGGATAGGGTAGTTAGGAATACTCACCAGGCTAGACCATAAAAGAGGGCATGAGGTATCTGGGTTCCTAATGCAGGGATGGAAACAGCACAGAAGCATGTAATTAATCTTTACTCTCCATGTGCTTCAGTAGATTGTACATAGCAGTGTTACCCTTTCCCTTGTAAGCTGTGTGGGAACAAAGATAATTAAAAGTACCACAGAAACCCCATTTGTTTCCATTTAAGGACCAGGCCTGATTCCAAAACTAGACATTAAGATACTAACTCGAGGAAAAGACCATAAAATCCAGAAACAAAGTCATAATCCCCCACCCCCAAAGAATAGCCTGAAGATGAGCATCAAATGGGGAAATGTCTCAGAATGAGTCATCTCATCTTTGCTAGGCCGCCATATTTTATCCTATGGTTAAACATTCATGACAAAGGAATGCAGACCACTGACCATCTGTGGCCCCCTAGTACCCATCAATGAAATTTTAGATTACCTAATCCTTCTAGAGAGTTCCTCTGGTTTTCTATGAGAAGACTTGCATGCCTTTGCCTGGGTCCACCATTTCAAAATATGATTAACCCCTGCATGCTGGTTATTTCTGTAGAATAAACAATCTTTGTCTTTGCATACTATCTGAATCTAAGGTCTTCCTTCAATAATTTTCAGACCCTTACAATATAGCTCTATTCATTCACCATCAGCAGCCAGAGGAACTCTTTTAAATTTCTAGGGACTTCAAATGAGGCAAACATGGAATATGTGGCTTTGACAAAGAAAAGAATTTCAGATCTAGATTGTATGAGGCAAAGTTGAAGATTTATTCAAAGATGTTTAATAAAAACTTTAAAAAGAGAAGCTAAGAGAAAGAAGGCACTCACTTTCAAGCAAGTTACAGATACCTAAGAACAGTACGTGGGCTCCTCAACAAAAAGTCACATGAGACATACCTACCAATCGGTATTAGTTTCTGATTTGGGAATCATAATAATATTAAGAATACATACCATTTTGGTGACTTTCAGTTTACATCTCAGGGTTACTATAGATATTGTTTTACTTTTTTCTTCTATTTTGTGTAATTGATATTGTAGAGTAGTTTTGGAGGTAGTCTGTATTGTATTCTCTGCTGGATTAAAAGCAAAGGATACTAAGGTTGAACAAGGGCTTTCTGGTGAAATTCCTGGAAAAGTTTAAGTTTCAGCAGGGAAGGAAGAAAGGCCTTAAGCAGTTGTCAAGTGTGCTAGAATTCTTGCTTTTCAGCTGTCTAGTAGCTTCAATCAGACACTGAAAATAGAGGCACCTTAAATGAGTTATGAAAAACATCACCCTATTGAGACACCTAAATCTTCAGTTCTTCCTTAGTGAATGAGCCTTAATGAAACCGTTTTTCTCATTTGTTTAATTTTTGTCTTTGAAAATGCAGCAAGATAGAGAAACCAAATTAAGTTCAGGATTTGTGGTCAAGAGACTTTTATTAGAGAGGGAGTGATAGGTTATATTAGGATAAAAATAAATCCTCATGTCTTTTATTTTGATTAAACTACAGTTCTAATTTTTTTTTAGGTTTCAGTGTCTAGATTTATTCTATCTCAAAAATATTAGGGATTTTAAAGCACTTTAATCACCATAATCATATAAAACATATTGTTAAAATTTGCAGGCTACTCTTTAAAAAACAGTTGCAGATAGTGTGCCCTGAGTTATGATCAAATCCCCTTTTCTTGATTTTGACAATTTGTCTAGCTGAACATTTTGGGAAGTTCTGAATTCCTGACCTTCAGCTTTCTTTGTTAGTAATTGTTTGTTCATTTATATTTTTATTAGTTATTTTAGAAATATATATTAACTCTGGGCACATTTGGTTCAGCATCTATTTCTGTCAGTAGCCTATATTGTTTAGCTATGTACAGTGTGACTTAGTGACAGAAAACAAAACAAAACAAAATGGAATATTATGGAGCACACAATAAATTGAACATCGTGGAAGAAAACAATCTGAGAAATTAAGACTTCCTATAAACCTTACACTTACTTAGATTCCTATGGATAATGAATTGAAACATAAGAATGCATTTTAAATGGCTTATATATTATTTATGTGAAAAATCCTAGCATCCTGTAACTTATATTATAGTATTGTCTAAATAAATATACATTATAAGTTTTACTAATACAGACATTGTTGGTATTTTCTTCACCTATTTTTGTGAATGCTAAATTTTTTTAAAAAATCTGGACATCTTCAGAGAATATCATTCATGTGATTCTTGAACCAAATCATTGTATATTCTTTCACATTGGCTATCTTTCTTTTTTCTTGTTCTAAGCTGCCAAACTGCAGTTTCAAAACACACTCCTAATGGCCAGTGAAAGCAAAACTGACTGCTTTTGATATGAGTTGACATTTGTGTAGTGATTGACATTTCTCAGTACAGAGAAGACAAAGACTGAATTAACAATCATCTGCTGGCAGAGTTCTACAGACAACTTGCCGCTTCTCACTTTTTCAGATCTTCTTGTATCTATTTGCTTATTTGCATAGCACACTTACTCCTAGATTAAATTTAAGTGAGCTAGGCTTGCACTCAAGAGAAACAGAAAACAATTTTTTATGCAAAAGCTATGCCTACCCCTTCATGCTTTTTTAATAAAGCAAGGGCTATGGCTTTTTGATGTCATTGCTGTTTTTCAGTTGAAGGTAGAAATTAATGATGTCAAGCTAGTTGGACCCAGATTCTACCCTAAAGGTGAGAATGGCCTTGTTATACCTAAAATGTGGCAGATAAACTTGCTTCCAATGTTTTCTGATTAGTTTTAAGCATAAACAGATGAATAATATATGAGAGGATCTCCTTTGTGTACCTTGCTTCTCTGCAAGCTGACAGCTGTTGAACACTCAGGGTTCTAGGGATAATCTTGGGACTTGGAAAGGTAGCTCAGGAAAGTCTCTCAGATGGTGGCTTAATGTTCTGGGGCTGTTAAAATTGACCAAAAAAGCAAATAAATGTAAAGATGGAAAATAGTGCATGTAAATATGGTAATAAATAATACTGGTTAATATTATTTTTCTTACATGATTAGAAGAGTCCATTGAAAATACACTATGATGCAAACTTTATTAATATAACCATCATTTGGCCTTTAAGTTTGATACTTAGTACTCAGACAGGTCAAAGATCAAGCCAGATCAGTTGATAAAAAATATTTTATGACCAGTAACAGTAGAACATTAATATGCTCTATTTTTCTCTGTTCTGAGATATATAGACATATACATAGAAAATTCAATAATTAGAGAGCTAGAAGGAGCAAGGGTTGAAAAAGAGACAAAAAGAAACCCTGCAATGAATCACATCTGTATAAATATACTTAGTTTCACTGAGAGTGCTTGATGGCAAATAAAAAAGTGAAAATATTCATATCATACAAACAAAGAGATGGAGGCACTAGCCTTTCTGATGGTTATATTTTGAAGTTATCATGTCCATTTCCATTAGAACTTACTTTTGAATTGTAAGACATACATTTCAAAAGGACAGAGAATGGATTAATAATGATAAACTCCTTTGGGAAAGTGTTCTAATGAATTTGACCTTTTAGTAAACTTCTAAAGGAGTAGAGGCTATCAGAGGCTATACAACAATTGTTGAATGAATACATCCATTATGTATTTTTTTGACTTGTTCCCAGGAAGGAACTTAAAAGAGTTGAGAGAACCGAGAACCATTTCAAAGGCTGCTATAAAGGCTCTTAATGTTTGGTCACATGGACTACTACAGGAATTGGGAGCAGTCTATATATTGAGTATTCTGTTTTATACACTTAGTAATTACCATAATTTTGAAATTGTTAAACAAATACATTCACAAACATAGAAGCAATGTAGGTAGTAGCATTATCTAAACTAATTTGAATCCGAGTAAGTAATGCATCCAAGTATAAACTTCAGGTATATGTGAAATGAGACTTAGGGTACCTTATAACAACTAATGAGTCATCCAAAGCATTTCCAAAGACTGGGTAAATGTGAAATAAATGTGTCAGAACTACTGTTTAAATACATATTTTTGAGGTAAATATTTTGGTGAAAAATTTTGCAATTCCAGGACTTGAGAAGAGGCAGAATGATGAAGCGATTTAAGTCTAGCTTCAGCTACATAGTGAATTTGATGCAAACTATATGATATAATCTAAAAAAAATAAGTCTAGTAAATAAGGTATACTAAGATTTTACTATGGGAATTTTGTTTAGCTAAATGTGCTTTGTTTTTGTGTCATCTGGTTTGAAGCAGAAACCAAGTTACATTAGTTATATGTACTCTATGATAAGCAATCCTCAACTTAAGTAGCTCAAGCAACAAATGTTTATTATGTCCTGCACCTGTAAGTATGTCTCAGGAATCCAAGATTAGTTGAACAAAGAGCGTTTTTTTTTCATTGTTTATCTACATTCTGAAAAGTTGCCTTTGTTCTAGTTCCCCCCTTCAAACGTTCTTTACCTCCCCTCTCCTTTTCCTCTGGGGTGCTCCTCATCCTCCACCCCCCACCCATGCCCATCCTCCCCCAGCACTCATCCCAGCCTCTCAATCCCTCATCCCCCCCATCCCTTTCCTGGGGCATCTGGTCTATACAGGATTAGGATTGTCCCCTCCTAAGGGCCATCATGAGATTGCTGCTACATGTTGCCTGGGACCACCATGTCCCAGCCCATGTATGCTCTTTGGTTGGTGACTTAGTCTCTGAGAGCTCTCATAGGTCCAGCTTAATTGATTCTGTTTGGACAGTTTCTAAAGTGGTGACATTTAGGTGTAAGGTTTTTTAATCCTTGAATACTCATTGGAACTAAAGCAATCAACTCAGGATAAAACAGTAAATTTAAAGCAGAAAGAATGATTCAAGACAGGGGAAGACATCATGGTATATTTTTTGACCTCATATCTAAAGTTGCATACTGTCTTCTCACTTTTGTTTGATTTTTTAAAAAGAGTGCCAAAGTTTGCCCACAGAAAGAAATTAAGCTTTACCCTAAAAGAAAGGGATAGCAACAATTTTGTAAATATTTAAAAACACCTTTGTAGATAATTTTGCCAAGTTCACTAAATAATGTATCCTTTGGGAGAGAGGACTGAGAAAATCAAGCAAATACTTCCTGCAGAATGCCATCCAGAGAATATAAATATCACGGTTTATTATTCACTAGAAACTATATCTCTAAGAACATTTCAGTGGAAACATAAACTCCAGAGGTTAGAGTTCTGTTCATATTTGTTTTTGTGACTTTACTGTGGTTTGCATAAAATTTTTGTGATTATAACAGACTATTTTAAGTGGATATCAGTTTAAGTTTTATCATATATCTACTAATGTTATACCTTGTTCTAAAACAATAATTTTATCTTAATCAAAATGTAACTATAATATATATCCTTGAATACATATATAAAATACAACTTACAGAGTCCATTTGATGTTCCTTATATGTACATGTTAATTGTGATGGGCACTAGATATTGGATAACCCATCAAGGGCCTTCCCCCTCTCTCAGCTGTCTACTTCCATATGACCCTTAATTTTGGAGTATGTTGCTGTGAGATTTCCCCCATCTATGGTGACATACCAGCTGGTATTCCGCAACATTTTAATATTACATTTATGTATTTCCATAACTCATATCACTTAAATAATTATAGCAATCCCACCAACAATGGAAGAATGTTCCCCTTCACCTCCTCACCAGCATCTACTGTCACCTGAGATACTGATCTTAGTCCTTCTGCCTGGTGTGAGATGGAATCTCAGAGTTGTTTTGATTTGCATTTCCCTGATGACTAAGGATGTGCTTCTTAGACATTTGATATTCCTCAATTGAGAATTATTTGTTTAGCTCTGTACCCCACTTTTTAAAAAAAATTATTTGATTCTCTGGAGATTAATTTCTTAAGTTCTATGATATATTGGATATTAGCCCTCTATAGGATGTAGAACTGATAAAGATCTTTTTTTAATCTATTGGTTGCCATTTTGTCCTATTGACAGTCTTTTTTGCCTTACAGAAGCTTTGCAATTTTATGAGGTACCATTTGTCGATTCTTGATCTTAGAGCACAAGCTATTGGTGCTCTGTTCAGGAAAATTTCCCTTGTACCTATGTGTTCAAGTCTATTTCTAACTTTCTCTTCTATTAGTTTCAGTGTCTCTGGTTTTAAGTGGAGGTCCTTGATCCACTTGGACTTGAGATTTGTACAAGGAGATAAGAATGGATCAATTTGCATTCTTCTACACGCTGACCTCCAGTTTAGCTAGCACCGTTTGTTGAAAATACTTTTTTTTTTCCACTGGATCATTTTAGCTCCTTTGTCAAAGACCAGGTGACCATAAGTGTGTGGACTTATTTCTATGTCTTTAATTCTATTTCATTGATTTGCCTGCCTGGTCCTGTAAAACCAATACCATACAGTTTTTAATCACGATTCTGTAATAAAAAATCCTTGAGGTTGGGATGGTGATTCATGCAGTTCTTTTATTGTTGAGGATATTTTTTGCTATCCTGGGTTTTTTGTTATTCCAAATAAATTTGCAAATTGCTCTTTATAACTCTATATAGAATTGAGTTGGATTGCAAGCTAGTACAGCCATTCTGGAAATCAGTCTCATGGTTCCTCAGAAAATTGGACATAGTACTACTTGAGGACCTAGCTATACCACTCCCAGTCATATATACCTGAAAGATTCTCCAGCATATAACAAGGACACATAGCAGTCTTATTTATAATAGCCAGAAGCTGGAAAGGACCCAGATGTCCTTCAACAGAGAAATTGATACAGAAAATGTGGTACATTTACACAATGGAATATTACTCAGTTATTAAAATCAATGACTTCATGAAAATCTTAAGCAAATGGATGGAACTAGAAAATATCCTTAGTGAGGTAACCCGATCACAAAAGAAAACACATGGTATACACTCACTGATAAGCAGATATTAGCCCAAAAGCTTGGAATACTCAAGATACAATTCACAAACCACATGAAGCTCAAAATAAGGAAGACCAAAGTGTGGATGCTTCAGACCTTCTTAGAAGGGGGAACAAAAATACTCACAGGAACAAATATGGAGACAATGTATGGTACAGGGACTGAAGGAGAAGCCATCCAGAGACTGCCTCACATTGGCGATCCATCCCATATACAGACATCAAACCCAGACAATATTCTTGATGCCAAGAAGGGCATGCTGTCAGAAGCCTGATATGGATGTCTCCTGAGAGGCTCTGCCAGAGCCTGCCAAATACATGGGCAGATGCTTGCAGCTCACCATTGAACTGAGAATGGGGTCCCCAATGGAGGAGTTAAAAAAAGGACTGAAGTAGTTGAAGTGATTTGCAACCCCATAAGAATAACAACAATATCAACTAACCAGACTCCCTACCTCAGACCTTCCAGGCACTAAACCACCTTCCCCCCAAAAATATAGGGATGGACCTATGTCTACTTCTGCTTACGTAGAAAATGATGACCTTGTTGGACATCAGTGAGAGAGGCCCTTGGTCCGGCCAAGTTTGGATGCCAGAGAGTAAGGGAATGTCAGGGAGGGAGGTGGGAGGGAGAGGATGGGTGAGGTAGTACCCTCAGAAGCAGGGGAGGTGAATGTGCTAGCAGGGTTCTCGAGGGGATACCTGGAAAGGGGTTAACATTTAAAATGTAAATAAAAAATAAAAAATAAAAAAAACAGACAATCAGGGGGACAGAGAGAGAGAGAGAGAGAGAGAGAGAGAGAGAGAGAGGAAAGAGAGAGAGAGGGTGGGGAGGGAGAGGAGGGAGGGAAGTTTTGAAGGATAGGGTTGAGGTTATGGACAGAATGGATGGTGATTGTGGTCAAATCCACATTTATGTATGTATAAAATTGCCAAATTTCTAATGAAGTCTTGTATTTAGAAAATAAACAATTATAGTACCATCTGTTTGTGATAAGTCATCATTTTTTTCCTCTTCACTTGATTTTACCTTTTTGTACAGTACTTTGAATATATCATCCCATACTCTTCTGGGATTTAAGGTTCATCCTGAGACATCTGATGTTGCTTATTATTTTAAATTACATTAAATATGGTATTCCACATATCTTTCACTACTTTCAATTGCTAATTGCATCAGTATTTTAAAAGTCACATTTTCTCTATTTTTTGCTTACCCATGTATTACTTATATGTGTCCTCATGACAAGGCAATGTGTAGAGTAAACAATGTGTACCCCTTGAACAACCCGTTGATTCCTTTGCCAATGTTGGCTCCACGGATTATATTCAGCTTATCATACTTGGTGAAAAGTGTTCTAATTCCTGGAAACAAGATGTGGCCTCCTTTATGTTTTTATGTTCGAGAATTTAATGAGTTTTCTGAACCCCAGTTTGCTTTTAGTTTTGAGTTTTTATTAATTTATTCTTTCATATATTAGATAATGAGTAAAATTCCCCCCCCTCCTCTCCTCCCAGTCCTTCCTCCCCACCTCTGTCCTGTCCATATACTCTTCATTCATTTCCCTTCAGAATGTGGCTGGCCTTCCCGGGATTTCAACCAAGCATGTCACATCAATTTGCAATACAACTAGATACTTCCTCTTATATTAAGGCTGCATAAGACAAAACAGCAGGAAGACACATGTCTCCAAAACATGGAAACGCTTCAGGCACATCACATACTCCCTCGGTTAAGACCCCCCACCCAAATAAATACCAGGCCACACAATTATAACCTATGTGAAGACAGCCTAGCTTAGACCCATGCAGACTCCCAATTTAGTCTTTTCCCAATTTCTTGTTATTATAAATAAAACAGCATGAACACGGTTGATCATATATCTTTGCAGTAGCCAGTAGAGTCTGTTGAGTTTATACCCAACAGTGGTATAGTTGAATATTGAGTTATACCTATTCCCAATTTCCTGAGAAACTGCCACCCTGATTTCCATATTGGCTGTGCAAGTTTTATTCCCACTAGTAATGGATAAAGGCTCCCCTTAGAGGGCATCCTCATCAGCATAAGGTTGTATTGATTTTGGCCATTCATACTGGCACAAAATGATCTATCAAAGTAGTTTTTATTTGAATTTCCCTGTTCGTAAGGCTTTTGAACATTTCCTTAAATGCTTCTGAACAATTTGTGATTCATTTTTGTGAGTTTTCTGTTTAGATCTGTCCCTGTCCCTGATTTTTTAATTGGGTTGTTTGATTTTTTTTTACTTCCATTCTTTTAATATATATATGTATGTATGTATATATATATATATATATATATATATATATATATATATATATATATATATCCGATGTATACTTTTCCTATTCTGTAGCTTGCCACTTTGTACCTATGAAAATGTTCCTCTCAATTCAGATGATTTCAGTTTTATAAAGTCCCATTTATTTATTGTTGCATTTGATGTCTGCAATATCAGGGTTCTTTTCAGAAAGTCCCCATACTAACGTATTTAAGACTATCCCCCTTTTTAAGTCAGATATGGGGTATCTGGCATTAGCTGGCTGTTCCTTATCCACTTGGAGATTAGTTTTCTTCAGGGTGATAAAACCAATCTATGTGTACAGTTGACTAGCACCATTTGTTGAAGATGCTTTCCTTTATCCAATATGTATTTCTGACATCTTTATCAAAAACCAGAGATCTATAGTTATGTGGACTGATGTCTATGTCTTTAATTTGATCCAATTGATCAACATATCTATTTTCATACCATGATAATTCTATTATTATCACTATTGCTTATTATAATTAATTATTATTATTCCTATAGTTCTGTGGTACAATTTAAGGTCAGGTCCAGTATTTCTATCATTATTTAGGATTATTTTAGGTATCTTGGATTTTTTGGGTATGTGTGTTTTCATATGAAGCTGAAAATTGTCCTTTCAATTTCTGTGAAGAGTTCTGTTGAATTTTTATAATGAATGCCTTGAATCTTTAGATAATTCTTGGTAGTACAGTGATGTATACTATATCAATCTCACTGATCTATGAAACATAGGAAGTCTTTCCATCTTCTGATATTGTCTGAAATACCTTTCTTCAATGACTTCAAGCTTTTATTCTTATTAATCTTTCACTTGCTTTGTTACAGTTGCCCCAGGATATTTGTTTTGAATCTATTATTAAAGGTATTATTTCCCTGATTTCTTTTTCATCCCATTTATCATTTATATATCAAAAGGTTACTGACTTTTTGTGTAAAATTTTTATCCTGTTACTTTGCTGAAAGTGTTTATCAGGGGGACATTGATGTTTATAATCTTTCATCTGCAAATATGCATACTTTGATTCTTTCCCTTCCTATTTTTATCTCCTTGATCTTCAGTTGTCTATTATTCTAGCTAAGATTTCAAGTAGTATACTGAATAGATATGGAGTGTATGTACTTTCTTGTCCTCTTCCTAACTTTTGTAGAAATGCTTTGGGCTTCTCTATATTTATTGGCTGTTGCTGGTGACAAACACCTTTGTGGTATGTCTCATGTGTTTTAGTCACTATAGGATTTTCATCATGAAGGAGCAGGGAATTTTGTTTAAAGCCTTTTCTACATCTAATAGAAGGAGTATATAGCTTTTATCTGTCATCCTGTTTATATGATGTATTACATTTATTGGTTCCCATGGTAGATTACATTTATTGGTCTACATATGTCAAACCATCCATGTATCTCTGAAATGAAGCCTACTAGGTCATTTAGATGGCCTTTTTGATAGGTTGATGGATTTGATTTGCAAGCATTTTGCTAGTATTTTTCATCTGTGTTCATCAGGAAAACTGGGCTGCAATGTTTTCCCTGTGTTGAGTTTTTATAGGTTTATATATCAGGATAATTGTGGATTCTTAAAAAGAACCGTCCTATGTCCCTTCTGCTTATATTTTGTGAAATACTAAGAGACACATTGGCCTCAATTCTTTCATGAAATTCTGGAATAAATTACGCACTAAATCTGTATGTTCTTTGGCTGTTCTTGTTGGGAGACATTTTAATTACTCTTTATACTTCACTAAGGACTATGGATCTCTTTCAATTGCTTATCCATTTTTGACTGAACTTTGCTAGTTGATTGTTTTAAGAAATTTATCTATTTATTTAATATTTTTCAATATGATGGAATATACATTTTAAAGTGTGTTTTTATGATACTCTGGATTTCCTTAGTGTCTGTTGTTATACCTCTCTGTTCATCTCTAATTTTGTTAATTTGTATCTTCTCTTTCTATCTTTTATTTAATTTGTCTAAGGGTATATCAAGCTTGCTCATTTTTTTCTCAATGAACAAATTCTTTATTTCACTGATTCTCCATATTGTTTTTGTTTGTTTTATCACTGAGTTTGATTATATCTTACTATTTTATCCTCTTCTTTTGAGATATGAGACATATCCAACATTTTTTTGAATGTGGGTACATTATGCTATTAACTTATCACTTAGAGGAACCTCTGTTTTGATTCTTTTTTCTTTCAGTGGTGAGTTGTTCACTTTTTGTGTGTCTTAAATTCTTTATTATTTCTGTTGCTGCTAGCAATTTTTAAATCATAATGGATCAGATAGAATGCAGGGTGTTATTTCTGTTTTCTTGTATCTGTTGAGACTGACCTTTTGTCCAAGTATGTGGTCAGTTTTCAATAATAGTCCATGAGTTATTACAAAGAAAGTTTGTTCTTTTGCATTTGAGTGAAATAATCTGTAAATATCAGCTAGGTCCACTTGGCTTATGACAATACTTATCTTCAGCATTTCTCTATTTTGTCTTTGTCTAGATGGCTTGTCTACTGATGATAGTGGAGTGTCAAAGTCACCTATTATCAGTGCATGAGTAACAATAAATTATATTTATTATATAAGTATTTCTTTCATAAACTTATGTGTACTTTTGTCTGGTACAAAGATGATTAGAAATTCAATATACGCTTCATGGATCTTTCCTGTGATGAGTATATCGTATCCTTTTTTGCCTCTTTTGTTTAGCTTATGTTTGAGGTCTCCATTTTCAATTATTCAAATGGCTATACCTGCTTGCTATATGTGCTTGAAATGTTTTTTCTATCTTTTTACAATAAGTTGATGTATTCTTGATTGTAAACTGTGTCTCTTAGGTGTAGCAAAAAGATTGATTTATTTTTAAAATTCAATCTATTGGTCACTTAATTAGGAAATTGAGACCATTAGTGTTGAGAGATATCAATGAGCCAAAAATTAATTTCCCCCCTTTAACTTCATCTCCTCAAATATTTTGTTCACAGAGATAAATAATTATTAATATAGCTTGGTAGATCCTACCATGGTAGTTGTTCCTAATGAGCAATATTAGCTTGTGGATTCTGATGAAACACTATCTTCCATTACCTATTAACTATTTATTTGTAAATATGATAATATCAATCTCATGTTGTTAATTTCTAGGTTGTCTTAAGTGATTTTATTTGAATTTTTAGATCATGTAATTGAATTATTCTTTAGTTTCTGTTTTCTTAGTGGTTCCTATCTGCTTTACCAAAATCAAATCACCCCTGTGTATCCAATACAACTGAAAATTCAGAGGGATTGGCACAAATACACCATGATGATTTGACATACATCAGTATAACTCTATTGCACAGGTATTCAGGAAATCATATTACATCATTTGTAACAGTTGGCAAATAATGATTAAAGTACAGTCAAGCTGTACTAGGTTTATAATACCTCTAAATCAGACTAAACAGAGAAAAGCAATAGATACTCCTCAATTCACATAGTACATTTGTCTTCTACAATCTACATTTTGTTTGAATTATACTAAAACTACCTCCAGAGTCTCCATTTTTATATACTGCAGAATGATAGGGATACACCAAGTTATGTTTTCTCTATAAGGAATCATTTTCTTTGCCTCCCTTTAAGTATTAGATAAGTGAAAGTGCTGGTAAATCTCACTGATGATATTCATATGCTCGAATAGTGTATTTATTCTCACTTGAATGGTCTTTAATTACTACCATTACCAATTCACCCTTCTTTTCAAAATAACTGTTTTGATCCACATTCTGCCCATCCATTTTTGAGACAGAGTTTTATGTCATAGAACACGTTGTTTTTCAACTCACAAGCATGCTGTGAATTGAGAATTCTGAGATTACTAAAGTAGACCATCATACCCAGGTTCCAGTGGTCTACTTCAATCTCTTTACCAATCATTGTGGGATATATTTTACCTCATCTTGTTGTTTCAGCCAAGCAGACCACATAGCCATGGAATTAAGTGTGCAATCTTCATGATCTCTTCTCATCTCTAATTCCAGTCCATGAGTCCTACTCCCAGTGTTGTTGCTGACCACTTGTGTCCTCTCCCTCATTTCTGCCTCCATTCTCAAGGGTCTACATAGATTCTGGCATCATACCCAGTTTTCTCTCTGCTGACCCTCTTAGAAGCATTCCCTACCAGGTAACCAATAGCTACTACACGATTTTGAGAACAAGAGAGGGCAACCAAAAACAAGGAGTGGAAAACCCACCCAACAAACACAATACCAGTATGAACATATATGATTGTCATCACTACAAACCAAGATGTTTAGATTTCAGCATAAAAACACAATCAATAGCAGCCTGGACAATGTCTTCATTAGAGCTCTTAAATAGACTCTGAAAAAGAAAATATAGCTGAAGCACAAGACAACAACTTTGGCCAGTCTATTATGATTATATTCAAGTACTTTAAGGTAGACAAAAATAAATCTATTATGAAGACTATGAAGACAAACAAAATAGTCTAATGAAATGCAAAATACTCTTCACCACCTGTAATTTTAAGTGGAATCAATAAAAAAAAATTCTAAAATGAAGGAAAAAAGCAAATGAAAATTTAGGTACTTGGATACGGACCTTAGAGGCAATCCTTACCAACAGAATATAAGAGATAGCAGAGATAATCTCAGGCATTAAGGACAAGGTAGAAGAAATGAATACTGTGGTTAAAAATGTTAAATATTAAAAAAAATCTATGCATAAAACATCCAAAAACCTGGGACACTGTGAAAATATCAAGTTTAATAATAATATTAATAGAAGAAAGAGAAGAGATTCAGGCGAAAGGAACAGAAAATATTTTCAACAAACTCATAGAAGAAATTTTTCCTAATTTCAAGAAGGCAGTACCTGTTAAAGTACAAGAAACATTACAAATACATTAGACTAGAGAAGAAATTTCAATGACACATAATAACCAAACCACTAAAAATTATACAAAACAAACAGAAACTATTAAAAGTTTCAAGGGAAAAAGACCAATTAACTTATGAAGGCTGACTTATGAGAATAACATCCAACTTCTCAATGAAGATACTAAAAGCCAGAAGGGACAGACAGGATCAGTATTCTATAAACCTGAAGAGATCAAAGATGTCAAACTAGGATACCATATCCAGCAAAAATTTCAGTCATAATAGATGGAGAAAGAAAGTTTTATCATTCCACATTTTTTTAAAAAGCAGTATCTAGTTACAAATTCAGCCCTATGTAAGACAATAAAAAGAAAACTTCAATCAGAAGAAGTTACCCACATCCAAGAAGACACAAGAAATAAATAATGTAGGACCACAGAATCAAAAGAGTGAGAAAAAACTCATAACACAAAAAAAAACCATCAGTAATCAAAAATACTGCTCATTGATAACTTTCAGCATCAGTGGTCTCATTTCCCAATCAAAAAGACAGAAGCTAATCATTCTGACTCAAAAAAACACACATAACCATCAAGTATATACATTACTACAGGACAAAATGACAGAGAAATATATTTGAAGAAAATGTACCCAAGAAACGAGAAAGTATAGCCATTTTAATACCTGAAAAAGAGATTACAAAACAAAAGTAATTAGAAAAGATAGGGAAGGACACTACATAATCATCAAAGGGAAAAAAGCAATCAAGACGATATTGTAATTTTAAATATCCATGTACAAAATATAAGGGCACTGAAGATCATGAAAGATGGTATGCTGTAAGTAAAAGTCACAAAGTTATTGAAGATGGCTTCACTACCACGTTCTGGCCAATAAAGCTCATCCAGAAAAAAAGTAAATAGAGAAATCATAAACCAAATAAACCTAAGAGTTATTTACACAACATTTCACCCAGCACAAACGTGTATAAGTTCTCAGCAGTTCATGAAATAGTTTCTAAAATTCAGATTCAACACATATTCAGATGCAACAAATTCTTAACAGATACAACAAAAATGAAGGAACATACATCATGTATCCTATCAGAAAAATATGGATATAAAAAACAACAGAAAGAACCAGTTACACACTCATGGAAATTCATAGAAATTCATGACTGAGTAAAAACCTGGGACATACAGTTTCACATGTTTCCAAGAAGGCCTTCTCCAATCTGAGATACCTAGGATCAAAACAGAAATTAAGGAAGAAATTTAAAATATTTAGAATAGAAAGTAATAAAAATACAACACACTCAAACTTATGAAGAGATCACATACTAGTATCTGAATAGCATACTAGAAAGTTTGAGAACAAAGAAAATAATTATACCCAATAGATATAGATGAAGAGAAATATTAAATCTCAGGGCTAAATGAATAATATAGAAACCAACAAACAGAGAGACAAAAATGTTGCAAATAAATGAAACAAAGTATTGGTTCTTTGAGAAAAAAAATTGACAAATTCTTTGTCAAATTAAATATGAGGTAATTTATGAGGTAATTAGGAAGATGTACCTCAAAAAAAAGTAGAGGGAAGTGGGGAAAATAATGGACATTGAAGAAATTCAGAGAAACATAAAGGTATAATTTTTAAAACCTTTATTTCACCAAACAGAAGCCACTAGTGCCAATCAGATACACAATTAAAATAGCCTTATAGTCACCAATGTGAGGCCATCCTACCAAAGGCAATCTACAGATTCAATGAAATCCATATCAAAATTCCAACACAATTCTTCAAAGAGAAGGAAAGAGCAATTCTCAAATTCATCTGGAAGATGAAAAAAAAAACAGAATAATGAAAAATTCTTAACAAAACTGCATGGTATTGGTATATAGAGACAGGTAGGATCAGTGGATTAGAATTAGCTGACCAGAAATGGACCCACATACCTATGATCACTTGATTTAGAAAAGTCCCCTAAAACATCAGTACAAAAGATGGCATTTAAATGAATGGTGCTGATTCCAACTGAGGTCAGCATGCAGAAGAAAGAAAATCAATCCATTCTTATTACCCTGTCACAGCTCAAGTCCAAGTGGATCGAGGACCTCTACATCAAACCAGATATATTCAAACTAATAGAAGAAAAAGTGGGAAAGAATCATGAACACTGGAGAAAGCACTGGAGAAAATTTCCTGAACAAAAACACCAATGGCTTATGCTCTAAGATCAAGAATTGGACGAATGGGATCTCCATAAAAACTCCGCAAAGTTTCTAGTAAGGCAAAGGACACTCGTTGCTAAGACAAACGACAACCAACAGATTGGGAAAAGATCTTACCAATCCTGCAACAGATAGAGGGCTTATATCCAAAATATACAAAGAACTCAAGAAGGGTAGGACCGTAGGGGAACAAATAACCTATTAAAAATGGGTTTCAGAGCTAAACAAAGAATTCACAGCTGAAGAATGCCGAATGGCTGAGAAACACCTAAAGAAATGTTCAACATCTTTAGTCATAAGGGAAATGCAAATCAAAACAACCCTGAGATTTCACCCCACACCAGTGAGAATGGCTAAGATCAAAAACCAGTGGCAACAGACAGGCTTAAAAGGATCGGAGGGAAGAGGAAATACTCCTCCATTGTTGGAGGGATTGCAGATTGGCAAACCATTCTGAAATCAGTCTGAGGCCCTCAGAAAATTGGCATTGAACACCTGAGGGACCCAGCCACTTCTCTCTTGGGCACATACCCAAAGATGCCCCAACATATACCAAAGACGTGGTTCAATTATGTTCATAGCAGTCTTATTTATAATAGCCAGTGCTGGAAAGAACCAGATGCCCTTCAACAGAGGAATGGATATACAAAATGTGGTACATCTACACAATGGAATGTTCCTCAGCTATCAAAAACAATGACTTTATGAAATTCATAGGCAAATGGGTGGAACTGGAAAATATCATCCTGAGTGAGGTAACCCAATCACAGAAAAACACACATGGTATGCACTCATTGTTAAGTGGATATTAGCCCAAATGCTCGAATTACCCTAGATGCACAGAACACATGAAACTCCAAGAAGTATGACCAAAATGCTAATGCTTTACTCCTTCTTTAAAAGGGGAACAAGAATACCCTTGGAGGGAATAGTGAGGTAAAGTTTAGAACAGAGGCAGAAGGAACACCCATTCAGAGCCTGCCCACATGTGGCTCATACACTTATACAGCCAACAAACCAGATAAGATGGATTGAAGGCAAAAGAAGTGCAGGCATGACAGGAATCAGATATAGATCTCTCCTGAGAGACACAGCCAGAATACAGCAAATACCAGGTGCTAATGCCAGCAGCAAACCACTGAATTGGAGAATGGGACCCCTGTTGAAGGAACCAGAGAAAGGACTGAAAAAATCTTGAAGGGGTTTGAGACCGTATATAAACAAGAATACCAACCAACCAGAGCTTCCAGGGACTAAGCCACTACCCAAAAACTATACATGGACTGACCCTGGGCTCCAACCTCATCGGTAGCAATGAATAGCCTAGTAAGAAAACCAGTGGAAGGGAAGCCCTTGTCCTGCAAGATTGGAACCCCAAAGAACAGATTGTTGGGGGGAGGCAGTGGCTGGGGGAGGATGGGAGGAACACCATATAGAAGGGAGTTGGAGGGTTAGGGGATGTGGCTGGAACTGTGAAAGTGAATAAATCAAATGTAAAATAAGAAAACCTAGATTAGTAAAGATGAAAAAAAAATATAACCTTAATTTGATCAAAATATAAAGATGACCAATGACATATTATGGCTACTAAATGTTTTTATTTAAGAATAGATTTAATAAACCATCAGTATTTGTCTAAAAAAAAGATGATATTTTCTAGTCCCATTCATTTGCCTATGAATTTCATGAAGTCATTTTTTTAATAGCTGAGTATTACTCCATTGTGTAGATTTACCATTTTTTGTATCCATTTTTCTGTTGAAGGACATCTGGGTTCTTTCTAGGTTCTGGCAATTATAAATAAGGCTGCTATGAATATACTGAAACATGTGTCCTTGTTATACTTTGGAGCATCTTTTGGTTATATGCCCAGGAGTGGTATAGCTGGGTCCTGAGGCAGTACAATGTCCAATTTTCTGATGAACCTCTAGCCTGAATTTCAAAGTGGTTGTACCAGTTTGCAATCCCACCAAAAATGGAGGAGTGTTCCTCTTTCTCCACAGCTTTCCACCTGAGTTGTCACCTGAGTTTTTATTTTAGCTATTCTGACTGGTGTGAGATGGAATTTCACAATTGTTTTGGTTTGCATTTCCATGATGTTTAAGGATGTGGAACATTTCTTTTGGTCTTTTTAGCCACTTGATACTCCTCAGCTGAGAATTCTTTGTTTAGTTCTGTACCTCATATTAAATAGGGTTATTTGGCTCTCTGGAATTTAACCTTTTTAGTTCTTTGTATGTATTGGATATTGGCCCTCTAGTGGATATAGGATTGGTACAGATCTTTTCCCAATCTGTGTTTTGCCATTTTGTCCTATTGACACTGTCCTTTGTCTTACAGAAGCTTTGTAGTTTTATGGGGGTCCCATTTGGTGATTCTTGATCGTAGAGCATAAGCCATTGGTGTTCTGTTCAGGAAATTTTCCCCAGTGCCCATGTGTTCAATTCTTTAACTTTTCTTCTATTAGTTTGGAAGTGTATCTGGTTTTTGATGTGGAGGTCCTTGATCCACTTGGACTTAAGCTTTGTACAGGGTGATAAGCATGGAGTTGATCTACGTTCTTCTATATGCTGACCTCCAGTTGAACCAGCACCATTTTGCTCAGAAAATCTATTTTTTCCATTGGATGGTTTTGGCTCCTTTGTCCAAAACATCATCTTAAATGTAATACCAATCACAAAATCACGTATGGTATACTTACTGATAAGTGGATATTAGCCCAAAGCTAGAATTACAAAGATAAAACCACCAGACACCTGAAGCTCAGAAGAAGGAAGACCACAGTGGGGATGCTTCAGTCCTTCTTAAAAGGGGAAACACAAATATTCATAGGAGGAGATATGGATACAAAGTTTGGAGTAGAGACTGAAGGAATGGCCATTCAGAGCCTGTCCTAACATGGGACCCAGCCCATATATATACAGACACCAAACCCAGACAATATTGCTCATGACAAGAAGTGCATGCTGACAGAGGCCTGACATAGCTGTCTCCTGAAAGGCTCAACCAGAGCATGAGAAATTCAGAGGAGAATGCTATCAGCAAACCATTGAACTTCAACATAAAACCAGATAATCTGAATCTAATAGAAAAGAAAGTGGGAAAGAACCTTGAACTCATTGGCACGGGGGGGGGGGATTTCCTAAACAGAATTCCAGTGGTTCATGCTCTAAGATCAAGAAGTAATAAATGGAACCTCATGAAACTGGAAAGCTTCTGTAAGGCAAAGGACATAGTCAATAAGACAAACCAGCATCCTATAGATGGAGAAAAAAGTGTTCACTGTCCCCACATCCAATAGAGAGCTAATATCCAAAATACATAAAAAAAAAGCAAACCTCAAGAAGCTAACCACCACAAAAACGAAACAACCCATTCAAAAAATGTGATATAAATCTAAACCGAGAATTCACAATAGAGGAATCTCAAATGGCTGAGAAATACCTGAAGAAATGTTCGAAGTCCTAAGTGATTAGAGAAATGAGAGTCAAATTTTCACCTTATACCAGTCAGAATGGCTAAGATCAAAACCTCAGGTGACAACACCTGTTGATGAGGATGTAGAGAAAGAGGAACACTCCTCCATTACTGGTAGGATTTCAAAGAGGTACAGCCACTCTAAAAATCAATTTTGAGTTTCCTCAGAAAATTAAAATTCCATCTACCTAACGACACAGCAATACCACTCTTGGGAATATACCCAAAAGATGCCACACCATGCCACAGGGGCAGGTGTTCCACTATGTTCGTAGCAGCCTTAGGTGTGATAGCCAGAAGCTGGAAACAACCCAGATGTCCCAAACACAGAAGAATAGATACAGAAAATGTGGTTCATTTACACAGTGGAATACTACTCAGCTATTAAGAAAGAGGGCATCCTGAGTTTGGTAGGCAAATGGATGGAACTAGAAAATATCATCTTGAGTTAGGTAACTCAGACCCAAAAGTACATGCATTGTATGTTCTCACTAATAAGTATACAATAGTCAAAAAATGTACAGAATCCTCAATATATAGTCCACAGAACTCAAAAAGGTCAACAAGTTGAAGGGCCCAAGAGAGGATGCATCAGTCCCAATGGGAGGAAGAAGAATCCACAAGGGGGGAGGGAGAGAGGAACAGGGGAGGAAAGGGGGATTGGGGTGTGGTGAGAGGGGAACATGATCTGGTATTGGGTGGAAGAAAAAGACCTAAGCCCTGAGGGCGAGCAGAAAGAATGGAAACAGGGGTCCTTGGAAGTAAGGAGGTAGGGAGGATACTCCAGTATGTCCCAGAGACTGGGGAAGTGAGAGACCCTCTGTACTCAAAGGGGGAGACCCTAAATCAAATGCCCTACAGTGGGTATAGGGAACTTACTGAAAGAATTGCAGGGATGGAAATGGAGAAAAGCTTGAGAAGTTTCAGTAACAGTCCTGAAGTCCTTGAGTACAGCTGAAGGGGATGCCTCAATACCTGACAATATTACTGAGGCTGTCGGGCATTCACTAAAAGAGACCTATCATGGCTACCCTCTGAAACACCCAGCAAGCAGCTTAAAGAGTCAAATGCAGATGTGTGCACCCAACCAATGAACAGAAGCTGCTGACCTCACTGGTTTAATTAGGGAAAAGCTGGAGGAAACTGAGGAGGAGGGCAACTCTGTAGGAGGACCAGCAGTCTCAATTAACCTGGACCACTGAGATCTGTCAGACACTGGATCACCAACCAGGCAAAATACCCCAGCTGAGATGAGGCCTCCAACACATATACAGCACAGGACTCCTGGGTCTAGGTTCAGTCAGAGAAGATGTACCTAACCCATTATAGACTGGAGGCCCTGAAAGTTTAGAGGTCTGGTAGGGTGGGTAGGGTGAAGACATCCTTGTGGAGACCGTGGTTGGGGTGGGGAGGAGGTATGGGATGTGGAATGATCTGGGGGCAGACAGGGAAGGGAATAAAATCTGGAGTGTAAAAATAAATAAATTAAAAATTTTTTAAAAAAAGAAAATAAATAAGTTGAGCAGGTGCTTACCTAGATACCTATGGACCAATGTCCATGGTACTGGAAGGTATTGTGCACACTACTAAAAGAGAAAAGTCAACACCAACTCAGCTATAAATGTTGACCTTTAAGTTGCAAAAGACTTTTGGTGGTAACCATTTATTTCCATAGGAATGTCAATTGAGATAAAATCCTCTCCACTGCACATCCTGGGATCAGATCAAACTAATAAAATCAAATAGCAAATGGTAGATAACAAGAAATGGGGACAATAAAGATGATAAATCTGAAGAAAAAAAAAAAAAAAGCAACACCGATGCCCAGCAGTAGATGGCCAAGCGACACAAAATAAACTCAGTGACATCTTCGGAGGCTCTTTGTTTCACAGTGCTTTGTTGGAGATTTTGCTTTTTGGGTTTTGTTGTTGTTGTTGTTGTTGTTGTTGTTGTTTATTTGTTTATTTAGTTTAGTTCAGTTTTGTTCAGTTTTGTTTTTTCTAACCTTACATGTCCTTTGCATGTATATTATGACTTGTGGGGTTTTTTTTTATCTGATTCCTTTGTATGTGAATGTGTGTGTCTTTTTGCCTATATTTGCTTGTTTATTAATTTGATGCTTTTGACTCTTTTGCTTTTGCTTATTGTTTTTGTCTTATTCTGGCTCTTTTTTGATATTTCTATTCCATTGACTGTTTTTCTATTTCTTGTTTTATGAATTTAATTTTAGATGCACAAGTGTGTGTGTGTGTGTGTGTGTGTGTGTGTGTGTGTGTGTGTGTGTGTCCTCATGTGACTTTATTGCCTTCAGAAGTCCAGAAATGATGTCAAATCATCTGTAACTGTAGTTACATCTATAAATGACCCTAAGCAGGTGCTGGGAACCAAAAGCTATTCCCAAAAGAGCAGCAAGTATTCTTAATGGATGAATCATCTCTCTAGCTTTTACATTTGTCTTTTACATCTTCATTTTAGTTTCAAAGCCCAAGACTTACTCAGGGTTTAGGTTACAGAACCATACATTTAGCCTTCTTGTGAGGCTCCCTGTTGTTTTCTCTCCTGACTTATGACACACGGGGATCTATTTTGACTATATTAACCAATTACCTGGCCAAAGTGCATATTAGCATGTTTTTGTTTGTGGTTAGGTTCAGTCAGCTGGAAATACAATATGCTATCCAGAGGTTGAAAAATAAGTTCATTCATCCAGTTTCTTATCTTAGGCTCTCAGATATTGGTTATGACCTTATAAAAAAGGCCTCTTTTATACAAAGAGGTTCTTTGTATATGGCTGTGTTTATTCTTTTAATTATTCCTTGCAGGGTAACAGTGCTCTAAGTTCTTTGCTTGAATAACTCTATTTTCCCTTAACAAAACCACCTATTCTACATAATAAATGAAAATAGTCTAGGCATGACCTGTGAGAGTTTTCGTAAATTCTCCCAATTATTTTCATTATGTAAATACTATTTAAGTACAATTGCATAGGGAGGACTTAAAAAGCAAGGCTATCATTAAAATTCCTTGCATTTTTATATATAATGCCAGTTTTTATTCCCTACTCAGAGGAAAAAATATAGTTAAGGAGGAAAACACTTAAATTCACAGGAGCATTCACATCTAGAAACCTTTATAAAATAGTGATGCAGCCAGAATCAAATGAGGATCCCCAGAGCAAAGCTCTCATTCTGCTACACTGTTGTCCAAAGCATGTGTAAACAAGGAAGCTTATTATCATTGTTTTCCTGTTGCTTTTCTCATTTGCTTAGCTTCTTTCTTATCATGAATAATTTAAAATGTTCAAGGATAGGAAAGGAACAAGGTGAGGATACTACCAGAAAAACTAATCAAAATCGAAATACCACCATGCATATTAGGTTTTCAGTAAATAATGAAAGTCTGAGTTTATAGCTTGCACTAATAGTGTCTTGAGAGTCTCTAGTGGAATGTTTTATTTTCTGTGTGCCTTTGGACTCTAGCATTTTTCTTTAAGTGCTTTTTGGAGATTCTTCCATAAAAAAGAAATGGAAGTTTTTTTCATCATTCCTGCTGAAAGATTCACAAGGCTTCAATTTACAAGCCTATAACTGTATCGTTATACTCAAGAAATGTGGTTTTTAGCCTTAGTTTAGTTAAATGGTAAAAAAAAAAAAAAAGCTAAGCAATTTAGAGAAAGAATTAAGCTTATACAAATTGACAGCTGGACTTTGTTTTTTGTCAATGAGAGCATGAAATCTGGGATGTTAAAGATTCCTGCATAATAAAAAGTCTTTGTTTACCTAGGAGCTAGTGCCAAAAGACAGTTTTGTTATGTGGGTTTTGTTAGAAGCAGGGGAAAGTTAAGGGGATACAGTCTTAGCTGAGACTTCTACAAGGATGGATAAAGATGTTAAGAAAATGCACTGAAAACTAAGCACTGATCACATGAAACTGTGTGAGCTAGCAGTGAGCAAACATCTCCTCATCCCAGAAAGCAACATTATTTATTTTAGCAGAAATGTTTGAATCATAGATGCATCCTGAAAGCCAGCAGGCGTGACAGTTCCAGACATTTGGAAATCTTGAGCACAAACGGTGGGGATTGTACTTTCCAGGAAGTTTGGTTGGTCAGAGTCTCTTTCAGGATACTAATTTGTCTTTATATTTTCTTGACAGGTTGGCTATATTCTGTTTTGGTAAGTCGCCAACCCCAATATGCCGGTGCAAAGAACACACAAATCAGTTACAATATTTATAAGCAGCACACCTAGATTAGGCAGATATAACACTATACTACTCTATTCCTCAGTTATGAGATCCCTTGCTACTTGCAGTTCCTCCAGGCCAAGTGTTTCTTTTCCGTCTTCCTTCTACCTCCTTCTTTGTCTTCCTCCATCTTCTCCTCTTGTCCACCTTCTTCTCTCTCCTCTCTAAAACTTTCAGCCCCACCTTTCCCTTCCACTGACCAATCACAGGCTCCAACCTGTGTTTGATCACTTAAGATGGGGAGAAGATGTAGTTGAAATCACCTGAATTCATGATACACTCCTCTCTTCATTGGGGCAGACCTTCTTGTGGAAGTAGAATTAGCCTAAAACTACAAACAGCACTAGGGCAATCCACAGAAACATTCTGCTTCTTCTAGTTTGCTTGACTGGTCTGAGAGTTCACTAGGTAACTCTACTTGTCCAAGACTATGTCTAAGTAATTCTTATTGCTTATATAAGCTTCAGGAGGGCAGAGTCTCGTGAATATAGTCAGTTCCGGGAACTTTTTGAAGCTATTTTGAGCTCTTTACTTCCTGAGCTTATAGACTTCCCTCCAGGATTCAACGTTGCATCGTTCCACAAGACATTAAGCTGTTTCTCTTCCTTCTAACAGCCTGTGTCTTAACAAGTTTAGAAGGTTTCAATCTTGAAAGAAACTGTGACACAACAAGTGGATAGTATAAAATTGGGCGCTAAGGAAAGATGAACAGTAAGGCCTTGAGTGAATTTCCTAATACTCTCTGCGTATTGTCATACATCATGACAAGGAGAAATTATTACCATTTATGACTCCATAAGAAAAGAAAGTCCCGACCTGTGAGTGACCTGCTGGGGCAGGGCATGGTCAGGCCAGTGGCACTGTAAGAACTGAGAAGCACAGACATGGGGTCCAGCATCTCAAAAGCTCGGGGCTTGTGTCCCTTTGTTTCCACTACAGGGGTCGGCAGCCCAGTGGCTACAGTGGCTAAGCAATCTTTGGTGCGGTCTCGAGCCCGAGTAGTGCCTCCCTTCGTATTCACCCGCCGCGGCTCCATGTACTATGATGAAGATGGGGATCTGGCTCACGAATTCTATGAGGAGACAATCATCACCAAGAATGGGCAGAAGAAATCCAACCTGAAGCGAGTACGTAATAATCTGATTCCTCAGGGCATCGTGAAGCTGGATCGCCCACAAATTCACGTGGATTTCCCTCTGATCCTCTGTGAAATATGAGCCTGCGGCACGGCAGACACAAGCCCCCCACTGCCCCAGCAAGAAACTCGCAGAATCAAGGTGTAGCTTCCATTCAGGAGTCCAGACATGTGCCACAACCCTCAATAAACTGAACTCCATTGGCGCAGAACCTTCAGTTGTAAGAGGGCAGTTCCTCAGTGTTAACTGGTATTGATTTATGTCTGGGGGTTAATGACAGAATTGCCATCCTATTTCCCCCAGTCACTTCTATAAGAAGCATGACAGGAAAGATGCAGGTCAGAAATGCCTGCCTCTTAGTTATTTGTCTGACCTGCTTTCTTACAAGCTTGCCTAGGGCCAGGCTTTCCTAGAAGCTACATCACTACAAGCAGAGTCTGCCTTCTTTGGGCCCCTAGTCTGTAGGCGCTCTACCCAAGTGGGAACTTCCTTTTCCTTACACCCCTTAGCCAGCCTTTGCTACTTTGATTCCTCCTGTATCAGACAGTCTGGAGACATGTACTACCTCCTCCTTCCTGCCTACCTGCCACGTGCTCCCACTCTAAGATGGGCACTTTGCTGACTGTTAAATAAGAATGAGGACCTGTGTGGGAGGCTTCTCCTTTTACCCAGGGCTGGACTGATCTCTCTTGATTTCGACCCAGTTGCCCCTCAATTTGAGAGGGTACAGGCTGAGTCCAGGTCAGGCCCTAGATGTCTGTACCTATGAGGATTGCCCCAAACCACATATTCTGTTGTCTCCCTTGCCTTTGCACCAGTCCCACAAATCCCCAGTTGTGGGGGAGAGGCAGTCTACCACCCAGTGGTAAGAAACAACTGGGGCTGGTGCCAGAGCTATGAGGAGCCTATACTCTTTTCCTACAGTATCTTTACACCTCTAGGGTCTGTTAAGGTAAAGAACTGGGGTTCCTTGGTAAGTATAGAAAGGGGGAGAAAACACAGAAAAGGTGTAATTAGAATTTGAAGGTTTGTAAATAGTCTAGACTATGATAATGCTGGTGCAGAGATGGCTTTAGAAATACTGATTATGGAAGTTTTGTGCTTTTAGAGTGTGGGAAGTGGCTTGAGGAGAGTGATTCCTAGCAGAGCAAGACTATTGTGTTATTTGTTCAATTTAGGCAACTTTGGCTCATATTATTTATCTACAACAAGAATAATAATAGCCTTGTTGGGGCACCAGTGGAAGGCTGAAGCCCCAATGTAGGGGATTGTTGTGGGGGGATAATGGAGGGAATATGGGGAGGGGAACACCCATACAGAAGGGGAGGGGTTAGGAGACTGATGGACAGGAAACCGGGAAAGGGAATAACGATTGAAATGTAAATAAGAAATACACAATTTAATAAAAATGGAGGGAAAAAAGAATAATGATAGTGGAAACTTCTTTGAACAGAGATTCTTATGGAGTTTTATGAGCAATTTACATTTGTTATTCACACCTATGATGCTATGAATTAAAGGTAGTATCATGGAATGGTATATCCACTCTCAGTTAACACTTAGATAACTCATTGTAGGTTGTACCCAGGACTTTACATTCCAGATCTCCATAAGACCTTTCCAGTGTACTAACAGCATTGAGAAAAAGCACAGAAAATTTTTGTTGAGAATCAAAATATTTCATTCTATCTCCCTCTGACAATATTAGATTTAATTGGAGCATTTTAAACATTAAAACAATCAAATCATGATATCAATTTAAATTAGCATATATCTCTCATTGTTTCTAAGTAATCAGTTTAATTAACTCTTTGAAAATGAAAATCATTAATGCTAAGCAACACAAAGATGTACAGTGAAATAAAGTATAATCATTTTAAATATTGAAGAATTTTAATACTTCAGAATATGTTGATAATACAAGTTAGCTTTATACTAGTCTTACTTCAATCGAGATTTAGGTGTATGTTTGTAAAAAGTCTGGTAATATAGTAGCATGCACCATAGATTTGAGACATCATTTCAGCACTTTAAGTCATTGCTTTCTGTGGTATCATCTCATCCTATTTAGCCCACTCCCAAAATAGCAAATAGTAGCAATAATATCTTCACTAACATTAATGGCAGAATTGCCTGTTTATCACTATTGACTATAAGGAGTCTGTCTAGAAAAGAAGAAAAATGGTGAGAGCCTCCAACAAAGCAAGTGACTGTGTCATACATAGGATATTCTCCAAAATACTCAGTTTTATTTGTTCCACTGGTTATGTTTCCTATAGATAGCATGTTGAAGACAAAATGAGGAAGGGATCCCAGAGAACTATGGGTTTGGCATTAATGTTGCTGTATTGTCTGTATTGTTATTTCACTTTCTTTTCTCCTGTGGTTATGGAGACACAGATTACACAAAATAAATAACTGGGTAAAATTAAAGAAATCCTGCCAGTGAGAAATTCAATTGTTTCATATGTTTATAAAAAATATTTGACAAATAAGTGACAGGTTTGAGTTTGAAAAATAAGATAGAAAGTTTAGCCTTCAGTTAAGATTATGAAAATATGATTTTTATTCTTGAAATGGGCTTCACAGTTTTTGTCATTCCCTTTCCCTGAGTCACAAAGATTAAAAGTATAGGCACACAGCTAAACAATATCTCTTTCTCCGCTTTCACCAATATCTTACTTTTTTTTTTCTTGACTGTCACCATTTAGGATGACTGAATGTCATTTCTTTAATAAAAATGCACTCACCTATTTTTGACAGGTGCCAACTTCTTATACGCTAATGATTTTAACTAAACTTTTAAACAACATTTTTACTTATTCAGACTTGACTATAATATTAACCCAAGTTAGCTGTGAGCTTTAATATTGAGTGTTATATATTTAGAGACACTAATGGTTTGAACAAAAAATTTATCTGTTAACATGAAATAACTGTGACATTAATATTGAACTGTCAAACTGAACTCCAGTTTAACTTCTTTTCTTTTGTTCCCTGAATTTAAATTATTTTTCCCCAGAGGAATTTTCATGTGATTGAATCATAAAGTTTGTATTTCAAGTCAGAAATAGATTGAAACACAACACTGGCTGGTGAATTTCAGCATAAGTACATAGTGTTATGTAATACTTTCCTTTTAAAACATTTATACAATCTTTTTCCCAGAAGGGAAATAATTATTAGTGTTTGAGAAATTATAATAACATACCTAATTGGGCATAGTGAAGATATTGAACAAAGAAATTAGACTTGAAAAACATTTTAGAAATAGCCATCTGTGTGCCATAAGTACAATGATTTGTTGCAATGGCTAATCATTCCAGTGATAGTGACTAACTTCTTTTCTATTGTTATCATGACCCCTTATTACAAACTTAATTATAAAACATTCATCCATTTTTCTCACCTCTTTAGATCATACCTCTGACAAAGGTATAACATGCTAAAATAAAGTGACAGCAAGGTAGCTACCTTTATTGAAGGCTTTGGGAACGAGTTTCTTTGAATTATACAAGTTTTTGTTAGAAACTAGTTTCATGCAGTTTTACAATGAGATTTTCATTTCCTTATTGGGTATCATCACTTCTCTAGGCTAGTCTCAGCTTCTGCTAGCCTATGCACTCCTAAATTTATTATTTATTTCTTCTTTTATCAAAGTCAGCCTGGAACTTCAAATTTCTCCTGCCATTTCTTATGTCCCGGGTTTCTGACACTTGACTTTTCTGCTACCTTGAAATGCCAATACATTTGCAATCATTTGATGCATACTATAATCTCTTTACATTAAGGCCTACATTCTGAATCTCATATGCAAATTTCTATTTGAAATGCACAGGAAATATGATATGGACATTTGGGAAGAACCATAGTGACTATATAAGTTTGAAGCTTTGAACTACATCTAGGTTAGAAGATGATCTTATGTGAATGTTTTGTGTTGGGATTTTAGAGTGTTCTATAAATTAATATAACTTACACAAGAAGAACTGTAAATTCTCCCTGTGTTCTACATCCCCAAACTGAATGAATCTGCCTGTGAAACCTAGAATTCTGTGGCTGCCATTACCATAAGTGAGATCCAAAATGACTATAGTTCATAGATGAAAACTTCTAAAATGTGACTTAATTCTGCAAGGGAGTCATTGCACCTGAGGGTTGTGGTAAAATTGATCTTATCTGTATATATGCATACACACAGATATACATACATAAGTACTACATATATGCCTATATGTACATATACATATATACACTAACATTTAAGAAACACCTTAAACTGAATTTTGAAGACTATAAAATGTTTTGTCAAATACATTTTAAAAAACAATAATGGTCAAATTTTCCCGTCCCTCACACCCACATAGATCTTCCCTACCTAGCTACACATCTAACTTTATGTTCACACATACTCATACACACACACACACAAACACACACACACACACACACACACACACACAGAGAGAGAGAGAGAGAGACAGAGACAGAGACAGAGAGACAGAGACAGAGAGATATACAGAGAGCTACAAAGAGAGAGGTTATGTTTTGTGTTGGTTAACTGCTCCTGAACACAAGGTCTCTCTTGGAGGTTGATCTACCAGTTGGTCTACCCACTGACACTTGATTGGAGAAAACCATTAGTTGCCGCTCCCAACCTCGACCAGCAAGGAAGACACGACCACAGGAGATCTTCTTCAAGCAGTTTTACTCAGGAACCTTGATACAATCTTCTGACCTCTAGCTCTTCTGACTCTCTCTTCTGACTCTCTCTTCTGACTCTCTCTCTCTGACTCTCCTGACTGTCTCTCTCCCTCTGACTCTCTCTCTCTTCTGACTCTCTCTCCCTCTCTCTCTTCCCGGGGAACGCCCTGCACCACACTTAAATAGCTAGCGCTGGCCAGTCCTAGCAAGCCACGTGGGTCATGTAGATAGGCTGTCACCATGCGGAAGCTAGCGGGCCAGGCAGACATAGCCAAATAAGGACTTGTTTACCGCAAGAGCGCTCACCGTTGGGAGGGTGGAAGGCAGAAACCAGCGCCATCTTTGAGGCGTGGCACGTCACAGCTCTCTACAATTAGTCATGGGACTTTGTGCCTGTTTCCCATATATTTAACAAAGAATTACTATCTAGAATATGCAAAAAAGAAAAATTCAAACCAAAACCAGAAGCTTGAACATCAAGAAAACTCAATTTAAAATTTGGGTGTGAAAATCACAGAGAGTTCTCAAAAATAAAACACAAATGGCAGAGGATACACTTAGAAAGAAAATGTTCAACATCATTAGCAATCAGGGAAACACGAATTAAAAATACTCTTTTATTTCATCTCACCCCAGTCAGAATGTCCAAGATTAATACAACAAATGGCAGCATATGATGACAGGATGAGAACTGCAGAAGGAAGGCACTTATTCATTGCCTTTAGGAAGAGGAAGTGCAAACTGGTATAGCCACTATTCGAATCTGGGTAGAGAATACTTAAAAAGCTGAAAACTGATCTACCACATATTTTTCTATACAACTCTTCTACTTGCTGTTCTATTCATAATAGCAAAAAATTGGAAACAGCTACGTCTTGTTAAAGCATTGGCCAAAGGGGTCTCTGGAACATTACATTTCTTTGCCAATGCTATGCAGTTTCCCTCTACAACTTAACAATACTGCTCTAGTGCTGAACACACTAGACTTATGCTCCCGAATAAGGAATATGGAGAAATCAAGCTGATGCCAGGCTAGAAACTTTACTCTTATGAATAATGTTCACAGTCCAAGAGGGCATTATGCGTGCTTCCAGAAGGAAAAAGCAATCATCAAAATTTCTCAGCTGTTAACTCAGTGTCTATATTTATAAGTACTTGTATTAAAGAAAAATGCTATAGATACTTTTTAATTGAGCCTACAAAATACTATAATTTTGAAGCATTGTTATTTTATCCTTTTGTTCTTTACTTTCTAGACCACTATACTTTCTAAAGATTTAGTGTTTGGGTAACAAGAGTAGGAATACATTCTAAAGAAAATTTTAAAAATAAAAGATTTGAATAATGCAATAGCTAACTATAGATGATAATTCTATTAATAGAATATTGGGGGGAAGTAATTGTCATAAATCATTGCCTTGAAGTTATTTGATATTATGTTACTTCTCAAGAATTAAAGGGAGGAGTAGAAAGATCTAAAGATATGAAATTTCCTATTGTTATATAACAAAATAAAGCAAAGCCAGTCCTTAAAAATATGACCTAATGCATAAATGATTTCAAAAGCATTAAGTACACATCATAGCACTAATTTTTCTGTTACAAATAATCAGTTTTTCCACAACAGAATAATATATTAAAAAGAAACATAGTCTATTAAACCAACCATTTAGTAAAACAGATTAAAAATTGAGTAATTTGCTTCATGCTGGGATGATATTATTATTGCCTTCAGCTCTGGCCTAGAATTGTCTGTATGTTCATTAACTCTTATATGCAAATTGACTACTAAAGGATGTTTTGTGTTTTCAATTATGCTTACAAAAAAGAATATTATTGTTTCTCTAAATTATAAAGTAGTTGTGTATTAACAATATTCTTGTGTTATATTTCAATTATCAAGGCAGGTGAAATTAATTTAGCAATTAGATTTTTCTTTTACTATTTGGTCATTGTGACAAAATACCTGACAGAAATATAACTAGGGAGTGGTTTATCCTCCCTTAAAGTTCAAGTGGTTATGTTGTATACTGATGGGGACAATATGGTAGAACAACTGATCTATAGCAATTGGATCATATAACAGCTACTAATAAGAAACCACTAGCTAGAAAGCACAGACAATCTGACTGAATCAGATCAATTGGCTCTAACACACATACAGTGACCCATTTCAGCCACCAGGCTGCACAGCTTCCCAAAACTGAGCTAATGGCTAGGAAAGGGTTGTCTAAACACATGATCATTCAAGAGCTCAAATACAATGTTATATGCCCATTCTTCATAACCCTATCATCATTTCATAATATAAAATTCATTTAGTCTAACCTTCGGAATGTCTGTAGTCATAAAAGTCCCTAAACAGTCCAAAGTTACTATGTTAAAGCCATCTTCTAGGTGTGAACCTGCATAAATGAAAATAAAACTATTTACTTAAAATATGAGTATCACTCATTCAAAAAGAAAGAAATGGGAGTATAACAAAGAAAGATTCAATCAAAGCAAGACTGAAACCTGGGAGACAAATCATAAAATATTTTCAGTTCATGACCAGTCATCTACTTCAATATTCTTGTTGATAACCTCCTCCTCAGGCATGGACCATATCTATTCAGTGCCCACAGCTACTCATGTAAGATATTCTGTATTCCAAGCATGGCCCAACATATTAGTGTCTTCATTGCAACTTAGGCTTCATCTTAGGCAAGGAGCTCTCAGCATCTCTTTGTTGTGAAGACATCCCTGGTACACACTTCCTAGCTTTATTGATTTTTTTGAAACATTCAATTTTCAATGACCTATAACTCTTGCATCCTACATGGCAGCAAAGATATCAAATTCCATTTACATCCATTGATGTCATCAGTACCCTGCTCTTCAGAATTCTTTTAATTTCTTCCCTATGAAGTCCTCTCCAAGAGGAAAATTCTTGTGATGGTATCTCTGTTTAGCATCTCCTTTTTGGATTCTCTAATTGGAAACAATCCTTCTTTCAAATGAGCACGCTGTTTTGTAACATGGAACCTCTTATAGTGTATTTAAAAGATACCTCTCCTATTGTCCAGTGTTGCAGCTACTTTGTTTGCAACCATTTGTCCCCACTCACACTTCTCTCTTTGCCATGCTGAATATTTTTCACATCTTTGTGCTGCGAGTCTTGCTGTTTTTCACAATAAATCTCACAAAAATGATGAGCAGTAAAGATAACTCAACCTTGATGCCAAACTGCCATAAAATTTATTACACCAAGTATATTCAGCCATTCTTGTTCAATTACTGTCAGTCTAGTTTTCAGGCCACATGAAAGATGTGGCCAGATTTTTTTATAATCATGGTTTATATTCAAATTACCAATAGAATTCTCATTTTCCTCCAAAATCTCATGAGCCTGGCCTCTACTTGATATATTTATATCTGAATTCTAGTTTTCCAAATGTCTTACAGACTGGATCAGGAAGCACTAATTATAACATGTTAAAGTTTCTGTAGCTTGTGTCTGGGAACTCTTGCACCTTCTCATGAAAAACAGATTCAATTATTATGTCTAAGACCCACAAGTGAAGTAAAATTTGAAGTTGTATTCATTTTTTTTTATTGATGAGAAGAAATCCACTGTAAATATAAGCCACAGTTTCTAAATCAATTCATCTTTTCTGGTATGTAGGATTGTTCTACTACCTAGGTAATAATACAATTAACATGGCTCTGAAAGGATCTCTGTGATATACTAACTTGGTAAAGATTTATTTTTATTAGGTATTTGTTATTTGCATTTCAAATGCTATCTCCTTTCTGGTTTCCCCTCCAGAAGCCAGGTATCTCTTCCTGTTTCTAGAAGGGTATTTTCCCACCCTCCCACCCACCTACTCCCTCACAACTCTCTGCCCTGTCATTGCCTACACTGGGGTATTTAGCTTTAACAGGACCAAGGGCCTCTCCTCCCATTGATGCCCAACAAGGCCATCTGCTGCTAACTATGCAGATGGAGCCATAAGTCAATCCCTGTGTATTCTTGTTATGGTGGTTTAATCCCTGAAAGCTCTGGTGGGGGGGGGTCTGGTTGCTTTATATTGTTGTTCTTCTTATGGGGTTGCAAACCCCTTCAGTTCCTTCAATCTTTTCTCTAACACCTCCATTGGGGACCCCATTCTCAGTTCAGTGGTTGGCTGCAAGCATTCACCTCTGTATTTGCCAAACACTGGCAGAGACTCTTAGGAGACAGCTATATCAGACTTCTGTCAGCATGCACTTCTTGCTGGGTTTGGCATCTGTATATGGGATGTATCCCCAAAAGGGGGCAGTATCTGGATGGTCTTTCCTTCATTTGCAGCTCCACACTCTGTCTACATATTTTCTCCTGTGAGTATTTTTGTTCCTTCTTCTAAGAAGAACTGAAGCATTCACACTTTGTTCTTCCTTCTTGAGCTTCATGTTCTCTTTGAATTTTGTCTTGGTTATTCCAAGTTTTTGGGCTAATATAGACTTAAAAGTGAGTGCATACCATGGGTGTTCTTTTGTGAATGTGTTACCTCACTCAGGATGATATTCTCTAGCTCCATCAATTTGCCTAAGAATTTCATGAAGTCATCACTTTTAATAGCTGACTAGTACTCCATTGTCTAAATGTACCACATTTTTCTGTATCCATTCCTCTGTTGAAGGATATCTGAGTTCTTTCCAGCTTCTGAGTATTATAAATAAGGCTACTATGAGCATAGTGGAGAATGTGTCCTTGTTATATGTTGGAAAATCTTTTGGGTATGCTCAGGAGTTGTATAGATGGGTCCTCGGGTAGTACTATGTCCAATTTGCTGATGAACCACCAGACTGTTTTCTAGAGTGGTTGTACCATAATGCAATCCCACCAATAATGAAGAAGTGTTCCTATTTCTCCACATACTCGCCAACATCTGTTGTCACCTGAGTTTTTATCTTAGCCATTCAGACTGGTATAAGGTAGAATCTCAGGGTTGTTTTGATTTGCATTTCCCTGATGACTAAGGATATAGAGCATTTATTTAAGTGCTTTAAGGCCATTCAATATTCCTCAATTGAGAATTCTTAGTTTTTAGTCTTGTACCCCATTTTCAATAGGTATATTTAGTTCTCTGGAGTCTACCTTCTTGAGTTCTTTGTACATATTTGATATTATCCCTATATCGAATGTAGGATTGGTAAAAATCTTTCCCCAATCTGTTGTTAGTCATTTTGTCCTAATGACAGTGTCCTTTATCACACAGAAGCATTGCAATTTTATGAGGTCCCATTTGTCAATTATTGATCTTAGAGTATAAGCCATTGATGTTCTTTTCAGAAAAATTCCCCCTATGCCCATGTGTTTGAGACTCTTCCCCACTTTCTTTTCTATTAGCTTCAGTTTATCTTTTAAGTGGAAGTCCTTTATCTACTTGGACTTCAGCTTTGAACAAGGCATTAAGAATGGATCAGTATGTATTCTTCTACAGGCTGACTGCCAGTTTAACCAGCACCAATTGTTAAAAATGCTGGGTTTTTTTTTTATCCCCATTGGAGGATTTAAACTCCTTTATCATGTAGTTCAAGTGACCGAGGTGTGTGGGTTCATCTCTAGGTCTTCAATTCAATTGAATTCTTCTGCCTGCCTGTCTCTGTACAATACCATACAGGTTTTATCACTATTACACTGTACAGCTAGAGGATAGGGATGGTGATTCTCCCAGAAGTTCATTTATTTTTAAGAATAGTTTTTTTGCCATCCTAGGTTTTTGTTATTCCAAATGAATTTGCAAATTGTTCATTGTAACTCTGTGAAGAATAGAACTGTACTTTTGCTGGCGTTGCTTGGAATCTATAGATTGTTTTCAGCAAGATGACCATTTTTACTATATTCGGGCCAACCATGAGCATGGGAGATTTTTTTTCATCTTCTGAGATCTTTCTTCAATTTCTTTCTTCAGAGATTTGAAGTTCTTGCCATATAGACTTTTAATTTGCTTTGTTTTACACCACACCAAGGTATTTTGTATGATTTGTGACTATTGTGAAGGGTGTCTTTCTCCTAATTTTTTTCTCAACCTGTGTATCCTTTGAGTAAAGAAGACTACTGATTTGTTTGAATTAATATTATATTTGCTGAAGTTGTTATCAGGTATAGGACTTTTCTGTTAGAATTTTTGGGGCCAATTAAATATACTATCTGTTCATCTGCAAATAGTGATATTTTTACTTTTTTTCTGTGCAATTTGTATCCCTTTCACTTTCTATGGTTGTCTAATTGCTCTGGCTAGGTCCTCAAGTACTTATTTAATAAGTAGAGAGAGGGAGTAGGCAGCATTGTCTACTTCCTGATTTTATGGGATTGCTTCAAGTTTCTCTCCATTTAGTTTGATATTGCCTACTGGTTTGCTGTATATTGCTTTGACTATGTTTAAGTATTGGTCTTTAATTCCTGATCTTTCCAAGACTTTTACCATGAAGGGGTGTTAAATTTTGTCAAAATTTTCTTAGCATAGATTGAGAAGATCATGTGGTTTTTATCTTTGGGTTTGCTTATATGGTAGATTATTGATAGATTTCTATATATTGCATCCCTGGGATGAATCTCACTTAATTATGAGGAATGCATGTTTTGATGTGTTCTTGGATTTAGTTTGTGAGAATGTTATTGAGTGCTTTACCATCGATATTGTTAAAGGAAATTGGTCTGAAGTTGTTTTCCTTTGTTGAGTCTTTGTGTGATTTACATATGAACATAACTGTGGCTTCACAGAAAAAATTGGATTGTGGTCCTTCTGTTTCTATTTTGTGGAATAGAGTGGAAAGTATTCGTATTAGGCCTTCTTTGAAGGTCTGATAGAAATCAGCGCTAAATCCATCTGGTCCTGTGCTTTTTTTGTTGGGAGACTTTTAATGACTGCTTCTATTTCTTAAGGGTAATTAGACTGTTTAGATGGCTTATCTGATTATCACTTAGCATTGGTGCCAGGCATTTGTCTAGAAAATTATCAGTTTTCTCCAGATTTTCCAGTTTTGGTGAATATAGGGTTTTTAAATAGGATTTGATGAATTTTTTTTTTAATTTCTTCAGTTTCCTTTGTTATGTCTCCTTTTTAATTTCTGATTTTATTAATTTTGATACTGACTCGATGCCCTCTGGTTAATCTGGCTTAGGGTTTATCTATTTTGTTTTGTTTTGTTTTTTTCCCAAAGAACCAGCTTCTCATTTTGTTGATGCTTTATGTAGTTCTATTTGATTCCACTTGGTTGATACCAGCCCTGAGTTTGATTATTTCCTACTTTCTACTCCTCTTGGGTGTATTTGCTTCTTTTGTTCTAGAGCTTTCAGATGTGCTGTCAAGCTGCTAGTGTGTACTCTCTCCATTTTCTTTTTGGAGGCATTCAGATCTATGAATTTAGTTCTTAGCACTGCTAGGAACACTGGTTATGATGTGCCTTAATTTTCATTAAATTCTAAAATGTCTTTAATTTCATTCTTTATTTCTCCTTGACCAAGTAATCATTGAGCAGAACATTGTTCAGCTTCCATGTGTATATGGGCTTTCTGTTGTTTTTGTTGTTATTGAAGACCAGCCTTAGTCTGTGATGATCTTATAGGATGTATAGGATTATTTCTATCTTCTTGTATATGCTGAGGCCTGTTTTGTGACCAATTACACTGTCAGTTTTGGAGAAGGTACCATGAGATGCTGAGAAGAAGGGTTTTTTGTTGTTTTGTTTTGTTTTATGGTGAAATGCTTTATAAATGTTTATTAAATACATTCTGTTCATAATTTCTGTTAATTTCTCTATGTCTCTGTTTAGTTTCTGTTTCCATGGATGAGAGTGGGGTGTTGAAGTCTCCGACTATTATTGTGGGAGGTACAATGTGTTCTTTGAGCTTTAGTACACTTCCTTTTATGAATGTTGGGGCCCTTACATTTGGAGCATAGATATTCTGAATTGAGAGTTCACCTTGGTTGATTTTTTTGTTTGTTAAATATTAAGTGTCCTTCCTTATCTTTTTTGATAACTTTTTGTTTGATATACATATATATTGACTGCCACCTTGATTCCGTAGTTCTTGGACCATTTGCTTGAAATATTTTTTCTCCTTTGTCTTCTCTCTATTCCATATGGTATTGTTGTTCCCCCTTTTAAAGAAGGAGTGAAGCATTCACATTTTGATCATCCGTCTTGAGTTTCATGTGTTCTATGCATCTAGGGTAATTCAAGCATTTGGGCTAATAGCCACTTATCAATGAGTGCATACCATGTGTGTTTTTCTGTGATTGGGTTACCTCACTCAGGATGATATTTTCCAGTTCCATCCATTTGCCTATGAATTTC
>NC_046172.1:52695212-52730478 GCF_011064425.1 Rattus rattus
AAAAAAAAAAAAAAAAAAAAAAAAAAAGAATCATTTGTGCAATACGAGTACAGGGATGCCCAAAAAAAACCATGACTGATAGAGTAGAAAATACATTGCAAGTCTGAAAATGTCATGTATGGGACAGTATTGTAAGAAATATTTGTTAACAATTGTATCATTAACAATAAGTCATGTAACTGAATTAGAGGTATCTTCTCATATACAACTTGCTTTCATAAGGGAAGATAACATGGAAAAACAATATGCATATGTAATCTTCCATTTATCCTTCCATTTCATAGGTTAATTATATACATAAAGAATCCCTACAGTCAGGAAAAGTACTATATCCAACTGAGTATCTCATCCATCTTTTGCCATTGGATTCTCTCCTACTCTTCTTTCTCTTCATCATGCCTTCATTCCACTAGGGAAACATAGCTTTTTGATATTTGTTATAGCTTATAAGGGAAACAGATATTCTTGTATCTTAAGCTGAATAAATATAGTTAATATTGTACATGTTTGCAATTCTTTGTATATTTTCTCTGCCTTCTTCCTTTCCTTGTTTGTACAAAGAATGTTCTGTAATCAAGATCATTGACAAATATTGCTGTTCTAGCCAGTAGTCTTTGAGTCTCTGAAATATAACTTTATGTACTTCTCTAAAATAATGTAGAACCAAAAGCAAGAAAAAGATATCAAAAAGCTGTTTTGAAAATCCAAGCAGCAAAAAACTTTACCCTATAGTTTAACAATATGTAGACAGATCTTCAATATGTTAACAGAAACAAGGAATAACAATCTATCGCTAGGGCTGCATAGTGCAATGCTGTCTCCAAAACCAAATCAGAAGAATTTGCAAATACATCTAGCAGAACACAAATAGGAGCTCACAACATAAGAGGCAGTTATAAATTTGAGGGTGAATTTATAATTGGCAAAACGAGCCATGAAACATGGGTCACAGAAAAGATTTTATAGTTTTCTATTCTAATGTATATAAATTAACTGTTTTCTGAAGATTTTCAGGGTACTGATGGAAGTTCTACAATGTTAAAGATATCCCAAATAATGAAGGGAAAATGTGACAGTGGGACAAAAGGACTCAAGAGAATTTTTAGTTAAGTAATATTCTTGTAAGACAGTTAAAGAAGTATGAGTCCAATGGCTATTTAGAAGTTTACTAGGGCTCACGAAGTTAACAGCACAAAGGCTATGACATGACTAAAACATTCCAAACAACTCTTGCAGTGTTCTTTTTATAGCTGTGAAACAGAATGGTTGTCAAAGTGATAAGATTATTAAATAGTAAACTTGGGTCCATGACTAAGCTACTTATCCATGCATTGGGGGCTAGTAGTGTACCCATACTTCTCACACCAAACAAACACTGCCAGTTTAATTTTACCTCAACACAAATGTACTTCAGGACATGAAGAAATCAACTTGGAACTGGTGAAATAAAAAAACACAGCTCTCATCCAAAAGGGATAAACAGATCATTTATTTTTGGAGCGATTTTGAATGACCTTGGCCTGGAAACACTGATTTAGATTAGCCCAAGTTACAACAAGGAAGGAGTTTCACAAAGTCTTCTAGTTTTACAGAACAAAAATGTCGTAATCCTAGGAAAGTTTAAAATATATTAAGGGGTATATCAAAGAGGCAGTTACAATAACATGGCTGAAGCTTTTTAATAGGTCAATTGGTGCCTGACCATATTCTTTGTAGTCTCCTAATTTAATAGCTTCTAAAAGGTTTATATCTATTAGTCACAAGATGTTAATTCCTACATGAAGCTAAACAAAGAATAGTTATTAAGCCACAAGGTGCTAATTATGACAAACAGGTGGGCAAGGAATGCCTATTCCAGATGGCTAGCATAAGCCAAGATAAGATAATAAGCCTTGGAACCTGCAACATCCCAATCCCTACACAGAACTGAAAGTCTCATTAGTGAATTAGTCTCTGCAGATGTGGCTTCATTTCAAGAGCTTTCGTTCACAGTCAGACAAGGTTCTTTTCAGGAATTTTCATTCTTGGTGCTGAAGAGCAATATGTTGGGTGCTGTGTATGAATTTGATTGAGCCTATTTTTAAGCAGCATGGTCTTGTATTTTTATAAACTAATTATCATACAAAATATATTAAAATATATGAATTAGTAAAGTGGAATGAGATGTAAATATGAAAACCCAAAAGTAAAATTTTTAACAAAATTGTCTTGACCCTGTTATAACCAGGGATACTAATGTGAAAGGAAAGCAAGGGCACAACAAAGAAAATCATAATTATATTGAATAAAAACTATTTATACATGCTTAACCAATTAACAGTGAGTAAAGATGCAAATCTCACTATGGGAAAGAATCTAAACTCAATTGCAACAAAATGCATTAAGTTCAAAAAAAGTAGAACCTAAATAGACATTGTTTTTATGAAGGCTTACAGACAGCCAACAGTTACATAAAAATGCTTAGCATCAATAACTTCCAATATAATGTAATTCAAATTACAAAGGAATATCATGTCAAAACTGTTAAGATAGCTTTTGTAAAATGCCAGAAAAAATATCTCTTGGCAAGGATTGAAGAAAAGAATAGGAATGGTTGTAGTCAGTTTAAAGGACTGCAAATTACCACAGCCACTAGAAATAGAAAGCCGAAGGAAGTTTCACGAGAAAAATTAAACAAAACAAGCCGAAAAATATTAAACAAAACTAACCCGTGATCCATCAATCCTACTTCATGGTACATAGTGCAAGAAAATGAGATGAGTAGTTTGAAGGGACTTCTACACTCAAAATATCAACTACTGCTACGATATGAAAACAACTTTAATATTCATCAATGAATGAATTGTTAAACAAAATGCCATACTTACACAATAGATAAGTATATTTAAAAAGACATATCCATTAAAATAATGTGAATAGAAATGAAGAAATATTTTTATTGGATATGTTTAGTTAAATATAAGACATAGAAAGAGAAATATGCAATCTCAATAGTGTATGAAATCTAAAATAGTATAACTCAAAGAAAAGCATTGTGGTTACTGAAAGTTTGGGAGTGAGTTTCAGAAGATTGTTTTTTCAAAATTTTATTTTTGTGCAAGGAAAAATTTGAGAGGAGTTGTATGTAATGGTAGCTATACTTAACAGCAATGTGTTATATCCTTAGGAAAACATTAAGTGATGGAACCTGTGAGATGCTTCAGCTGTTAAAAGCATGTGGAATCAAGCTTTGGACCTGAGGGTAATTCCTATAACCAGTGAGGTGGAAGAAGAAATATGACACTCTCTCAATGTATCCTCTTTCTTCCACATGCATAGTGTCATATGTAACATACATGTACACACACATACACACATGCACACAATGCATGCACATATACATATACATCCATGCATCCACAGAAATACATTTAAAAAGTAAATGTTATAATAATAAATTATTGAAAGAATTGGTTTCATTTGTTCTCAATTCAAGAATTATATGATAAATAAATGGGTATGATAGCCTGGGCTGACTTCTGTGCTGTTTTGAGGTTTGTAGAACATCTGTCCAGGGTTTTCTGGTTTTCAGAGTATCCACTGAAAATTCAAGAATCATTTCAATGGGACTGCCTCTGATATGTGACTTTTTTTCTCCTTGAAGATTTTTATAACTGTTTCTGTGTATTTAATGTTTTGGCTATTCTGTGATGTATGGAGTTTCCTCTTTGGTCCTCTCTTTTTGGTGTTCTCTATGTCTCTTGTACCTTGGAGGGCATCTCTTTCTTTAGACTTTGGTTATTTTTTTCTAAAATTTAAATATTCATATGGTTTCTGTACTTTGACCTAGGTTTCTACTCCTTCTAAACCTATTATTGATAGGTTTACTATATTTTACTATATTTAAACTATATTTTTTACTAATTTTACTATATTTAAACTTTTCTTTGATAGACATTTCAAAACCTCTCTTCTATATCTTTCATTCTGTTTATCAGGTTTTGGCTTGACTTCCTGAGCTTTTCATTTTTAATTTTATTGTAATTTGTATTTTCCCTTTTTATTGAGTACTTTATGTAATTACATTTCAAATGTTACCCCCTTTCCTGGTTTCCCCAACACCAATCCACCCTCTACCTACTTCTATGAGAATGATCCCTCTCCCACACACTCACTCCCACACACTCACACCACACGGCATTCTCCTACATTGGGGAATCAAGCCTTCATAGGACCTAGGGCTTCTCCTATTGTTGCCAGACAATGCCATTTTCTGCTACATATGTGGCCGGAGTCATGGGTCCCTCCATGTACCCTTTTGTTGGTGGTTTAGTCTCTGAGAGCTTTGGGGAGTCTGGTTGGTTGATATTGTTGTTCTTCCTATGGAGTTGCAAACTCTTTCAGCTACCTCAATCCTTTCTCTAACTCCTCCATTGGGAAACCCATGCTCAGTCCTATGGTTAGATGCAAACATCCTCATCGGTATCTGTAGGGCTCTGGCAGAGTCTTTCAGGAAACATCCATATCGGGATCCTGTCAGCAAGCACTTCTTGGCAACTGCAATAGGAACTGATTTTGGTGGCTGCATATGGGATGGATCTCCGGGTAGGACAGTCTCTGGATGACCTTTCCTTCAGTCTCTGCTCCAGTCTTTGTCCTTGTATTTTCTTTAGACACGAACAACTCTGGTTTAAATTTTGAGAAGGGTGGGTGGCTCCTATAGGGATATGTAACCTCTAGATATGGTCTTTACAGGTTCTCCTTCCACTTTGTTGAGCTTTTCAGCTAATCTCATCCCTCTTGAGACTTGGGAGCCTCTGCTTTCCTGGCACCTGGGACTTGCTGGTGGCTACCCCCAGTTCCCCATCCTCAATTGGTACACACCTCTGTTCAAATTCCTGACCCTCTCTATATCATCCCTGTTTCCTCTCATACCTGATCCTGCTACCAAGTCCCTCCTAACCTCTACCTAAGAAGGACTCATGCATCCACATTTTGGTCTTCCTTCTTCTAGAGCTTCATATGGTCTGTGAATTGTATCTTGGATATTCCGAGCATTTGGACTAATATCCACTTAATAATGAGTGCATAGCATGTTCTTTTGTTCTTTTGTGATTGGGTTACCTCATGCAAACTGATATTTTCTAGTTCCATTCATTTGCCTAAGAATTTCATGAAGTCTGTTTTTAATAGCTGAGTAGTAATCCATTGTGTAAATGTAACATATTTTCTGTATCCATTCCTCTGTTGAAGGGCATCTGGGTTCTTTCCAGCTTCTGGCTATTATAAATAAGGCTGCTATGAACATAGTAGAGCATGTATCCTTGTTATATGTTGGAGCATCTTTTTGGTTTATGACCAAGAGAGGTATGGATGGGTCCTCAGGTAGTTCAATGTCCAATTTTCTGAGGAACCTCCAGACTGATTTCCAGAATGGTTGCAATCCCACCAACAATGGAGGAGTATTCCTCTTTCTCCACATCCTCACCAGCATCTGCTGTCACCTGAGTTTTTGATCTTAGACATTCTGACTGGTGTGAGGTGGAATCTCAGGGTTGTTTTGATTAGCATTTCCCTGATGACTAAGGATGTTGAACATTTCTTTAGGTCCTTCTCTGCCATTTGATATTCCTCAGTGGAGAATACTTTGTTTAGCTCTATACCCCATTTTAATAGGATTCACTCTTTTATCTCTTGTATTCTGTTGATGATGCTTGCATCTTTGACTCCTGATATCTTTCCTAGGTTTTCTGTCTCCAGGGTTGTCTTCTTTGGGATGGTTTATTGCCTCTATTTCCATTTTTAGATCCTGGATGGTTTTTTCAATTCCTTCACCTGTTTGGCTATTTGTTCCTATAATTATTTAAGGAGCCTGTGACCTGGGCATCTGTCCTTTTGATGGGCATTCATTTGCTGATGTAAGAATCTACTTCTTCAGTATTACAATGTAGACTAAAGTCAGGTTGAGACATCCAGCCTTATAAACTGCACAACTATTAGATTCTTGGCCTTTATGTCAGGTGTCATTCTATGTCAAACTAGCAGGATGACAGGCTGTAAGCCACTCTAATGAATTCCTTTTTATTCAAGAATTATTCCATTAATTTTACCCCTCTAGGCAACACTGACAACCAATGCTGTAATATACATGCTATGGATATCAACCTGTTAGGCAAGGTGTACTCATTGATAAAGCAGTGGTAAGTCTGATTGGGGGGGGTGATAATTTGAAAAAAAAAAGTCCTGAACAGCCTCAGATATTGGACTTTTGTTCCCAGCTTGTAGTGCTGATTAGGGAGATGGTGCAGATTTTCTGGATGCCACTAGGAACAGGATTTAGGGGTTTGTAATTTCACCATGTATCTAGTTCACTCTCTTTTCTTTCTGTATATGGTTAGAAATATGATCTCTTAGCTTGTTGTTGTGGCCACCTGCTGCAATGTTTTCCTACCATTATAGACTCTACCTCTAGAACCATACACCAAAATGAAGTCCCCCATAAGTTTTTCTGGCCATAATGTTTTATCACAGCAACAGAAAAGTAATTAATGTAAGTGGTGACTATCTGCTCCCTTGATTAGATTTGGGGCCTTCTCCACAGGAAAGATTTGATGCTTGGTACACTAAACTTGGCCCAAATCTCACAAATGGAGGTATCATATCATCCATATCAGCTGGCTCCTCCCCATTCAAAACTCATGAATCATTAAGGAAGACTGGGTGAAAAGAAAATAAGATCTTGAGAATAGGGACGAGAGCTATGAAATTTTATCTACTAGACACGACATGACAGATGTATACATCCATTCACAGCATAAAGATCATGGCAATAAAAGTTCTGGCATGGATGGTAGAGAATTAAAAGAGGTCCATTACAAGCAAAAGTAACTATTGGCAATTTATAGCTACAGAAGAAAAAAATTTCACTCATCTTTGATACAACACTTTTAGATTATCCATGCTTTACTGGATGGCTCTATGACTCTTTGTATATGGTCATGGGGACCTATTAATACTAATATCTTCAGATTTGTCTTTTCCCATTTATATTAGTAACTATTTTTGAAGATTTAGCAAAGTAATTAAAATTTATTTTAAGAAGTTTCTAGAACATTTGACATTTTTTATTCATTTTTTTCAAATCATAATTCTAAATGAAAAGACCTTAATAACTTGGTAGAACTAGTTATAATTTTATAAAATAATATGAAATGAATAATTTTTTCAGGAAAAATATGAATCTTGTTTAAGTTACTTCTACTTCCTCAGATAAATGCTGTGTGTAACTTCATTTCAGTTTTTCAAGTTTTCAGCTCCCAAAATGACTCAGTTGGTGTTTGCCAGAGTAGATGTGAGGGATGAATGTATGGAGGAAAGGTTGGAGGAGGACTGGGTGTTGAAAGGATCCAAACACATTTTATGCATGATTGAATAGTAAATAAAATCCTTAAAAACAGTAAAATTGGAAATTTTCATTCTTGCATTAGCTTTGTGAATATTTTACTGCTATATATTTTGCTCTTGTTGTTCTCTGGCTGTTTTATTCTCTGCCACACTGATTCCTGAGCAGAAGGTTTTAAACTCCATCCCCAATTACAAAATATCATCTTCTAATATAACCACATATTTTGTCATGTTTGTCATCAGCAGAAATTTAAGAATTGTGAAGATTATCTATACCCTGAATGAACCAAATGGGACAATTAGCTGACCTAAGAAAATACTGCCTTATGTTCCTCTTGTGCAATCTGTCCACTAACAGATGCAAATGTATCCCATTAAGCTGTAAAGGAAGCTAAAGGGAGGAGAGCAAAAATCTGGAGAACAGTGAGGCCATTTAACAGAAGAGGAGGAAACTCCAAGTGGACATGCTAAAGGGAAAACACAAACACTGTGGCATTTAAACAACTTGAAAGGGATTTTACATTCAAATCAGCATAATGCCTCTTAGCAAAATACTGCCTGATGTTCTAAATGAACTCTAATCCTAGCACATGGATAATCACTGCCAATGGTTCTTAAAAGTAGATATATGAGTAAAAGACGGGAACAAGTAAACATGTGGTTTTTTTTTAAGTTAATAAATGTAAGCATAATAATTCACATTTTTATATTAATGTTTATTTTACTTAAAAATTGAAAACAATATTGGAAAAGTAACAGAATTTCCAAGGTAAGGTTAAAAAAATGGCTATGGCACATGTATAATAAACATAAACAAATATACTTTAGAATTATAGAAACATTCACATACACACAAATACACACAAACCCAGTGGTTCACTCCAACACTAAATTCCTGTATGTGACTTTTAAACAAGGTAGTCTAACAAGGAGAAAAAATATCTATAATGATTGAATAGTACTGACGAGTGAGTAAGATCACTGTAAAACATGCATACCATTGCTACTGTGAAAAACTAGTAGTTAATTGTATTAAAACTTTTCTTAACTACTTAATCTTAATGAATTACAAAGGTATAAAAAAGACAACTAAAATTGTTTTCGTATAAACAATGGTTTCCACGATGTTTCTTAACATTTTAGAAGAATATAAATGCTATAAATTTTTCTCTTTAGAAGGATATTAATAAAAACACATATATGTAACTTTAAAGTAGTATGGACAAACAAATTATACCCTGAATTGGAAACATAAAACTTAGACGGTGATACATTTGATTATGTTTTTTAAACTAAAACATTTCAGAAAGATAGGTAATAGAAGCATAGCAACAACTAGGAAAGTGAATAAATACAATATTCTAGGACAAATATGTAAACAGAGAATAGGTACAAAAAAGGCTTACCCATTGCTATTATGTGGAAAATTTTAGATTAGATTGTACAAAAGGATTGAAGAAAAAAATTAAAAAGCACAGTGTGTAACAACTATAGTATACACTCCCAAAGGAAAAAAAGATTGCTAGTTCTAAATCTTCACAGGATACTAAAACAGCTTTTAAGTATTTATCTTACATCTAATATATGTTTTAATTTCAAATATTAATAAAACTATCATTTTAAGTCTGCTATTGGATGCATCAGCTAAATTCCAATTATACCATAAGTATTTAAATTAAATAAGTTTATCTGATGATACTATACAGAGAAATAGGACATATAAAATAAAGGTTTAAAGTTTTGAAAAGGTATACATTTTAGGCACTGAATATGATCAAATGAATACTTTTCCATTAACTCATATTCCAAAGGCTTTTCTACATTTCTGAGCAAGAGATAATATTCTCAGTGTTGCTCAAATGATGTAGCATACACTGCCTACAAATTTTCAGCAACCTTTCCCCATTTATTTTATTACTGTAGATTTATCTATTGGAGTAATCTGATTGGCTTTGGCAGGACTGAGAGTACTTAGAGATGGCAAAACTGCATAGTCAAGGTTGTCAACAACACTTAAGCAATAAAGTTCTGTGAATAGAACTTGCCTGTGATGAAATATGAACCCAACTGTGTAGCAGACTTGGGGCTATTATATTACTGTTTTAGTCATTCCATGCAGATTAGGCTATAAGAAACGATTATCTGCACCTTGATCCTTGTTCCTCAATGTAGCATTCAGAGCAATCTTTAAATTTACTTTTATTTAAAATTTTCAAATAAGCATAGTGTATATTTATCACACATAATCATGATGTTTTAATGTATTTAGACAGTCAAATTAAGGTAAATTGAAAATAATAATTTTTTAGGGTGGAAAAAAGGTTTTAATTTACTTTTAGTGACTTTTGAGTATTATTATATACTGTCATGAACTATAATAGCTTCATTATAATAAATGTTTTGTAGTTACTTTTTTAAAGTAAAATCTTGTATCCATTGAGCTGATTCTCAGGTTTTCTAAATGCCTATCCCTAGTAATCACCATTTATGCTCTAGTTCTACTATTCTAACATTTCAAATTCAACATAAAACTAGACATTGCAGAATTTGTCTTTTTCCACTTGATATCTTATCCCACAAATACATCTATGTTGCTGAAAATAAACTTCTTTAAAAGGTTAAACATTCTTTTTCTAAACTCTATGTGCATCACATTTTCTTCTTTCTTTTTTTCTTTCTTTTATGATAAAGCTTCTGGTTTATTTAAGAACTTTTCAAATGTGTGCAGTTCCAAGTAGAAAAATATAAACAAAGTAAATCTTATAAACACAAATATTTGTAAGAATGGTGGATCATGTCATGCTGAAGATGAGTGTCTACTTGGCAAAGGGAATCCAGAGTTCATTACCCTCTACATGGAATGAGTGTTCCACACACATTATGTGAGAAACAAATGTCAGAATCTTACTATCTATTAACATCCTGAAAAACACTGGCAGAAGTCAGGCTGCAGCAACAGCTGCCCAAAGGAGACATTGTAGTCACCATTCAAGGCTGGCAGCCCAATTACCCACCTCAATATCACATTGTTCTTCTGGTTTCTGCCTGTGGAATTGATTGAGTCCCTCAGATTCCTGTACACAAATCCTGTGGGGGAGAGAACTGGATCCTCAGTTCAGACAATCCTGAGAGCTCAGGGGAGACCTTTACTCCTGTTCACAACCCTGGCACCAGAAAAACCTGCCTAGTGCCCTCTGGATATGGGAACCTAGGAGCAGTCAGCGGCAGGATGCTTCCTGTTTCTACCTGCATGGAAAGCCAAAGGCCAGTTGCCAGGAGTGCCCACAACACCTAAGAGCAGAGGTAAGACCAACTATTCTTCTCCAAGTGAACCACCTAGAGGCTACAGGGCACATAAACCCAGGAAGAGTTCTCTGTTCCCAGATATGGCTGAAAGAAAATAGGTCTACAGGTGTGATGACACACAGGCTTACAGGCAGGTCAAGCCACTGTCAGAGATAGCAAGACAAGCTAATACCAGAGACAACCTGATGGCGAGAGGCAAACACAGGAACCTAAAGCACAGAAACCAAGTATACTTGGCATCATCAGACACAAGGTCTCCCAGCAAACCAAATACTGGACATTCAAACACACCAGAAAGGCAAGATTTGGATTTAAAATCAAATTCATGATGATGATAGAGGACTTTAAGAAGGACATAAATAACTCCCTGAACAAATACAGGACAACACAGGTAAACAAGTAGAAACCCTTAAAGAGGAAACAAAAAAATCCCTTAAAGAATTTCAAGAAAACACAACAAAACAGGTGAAGGAATTAAACAGAATCATCCAGGATTCAAAAATGGAAATGGAAACAACAAAGAAAGCACAATGGGAGACAACCCTGGAGATAGAAAACCTAGGAAAGGTATCAGAAATCTTAAATGCAAGCATCACCAACACAATACAGAATAGAATAGAGAATCTCAGGGCAGAAGATACCATAGGAAACAATGACACAACCTTCAAAAGATAATGTAAAAATGCAAAAGCTCTCCTAACCAAAAACATCCAGGAAATCCAGGACACAATGAGAAGATCAAACCTAAGGATAATAGGTATAGAAGAGAGCAAAGACTCCCAAATTAAAGGACCAGAAAATATCTTCAACAAAATTGTAGAAGAAAACTTCTCTAACCTGAAGAAAGAGATGCCCATAAACATACAAGAAGCCTACAGAACTCCAAATAGATTGGACCAGAAAAGAAATTCATCCTGTCACATAATAGTCAAAACACCAAATGCACAAACAGAAAGAATATTAAAAGCAGTAAGGGGAAAAGGTCAAGTAACATATAAAGGCAGACCTATCAGAATTACACCAGACTTTTCAGCAGAGACTATGAAAGCCAGAAGATCCTGGGCAGATGTCATACAGACCCTAAGAGAACACAAATGCCAGCCCAGGCTACTATATCCAGCAAAACTCTCAATTAACATAGATGGAAAAAACCAAGATATTTCATGACAAAACAAAAATTACACAATATCTTTCTCCAAATCAAGCCCTACAAAGGATAATAGATGGAAAACTTCAAAACAATAAGGGAAACTACACCACAGAATAAGTGAGAAAGTAATCTCCTTGTAAGGAAACCAGAAGAAGAGAGACAAAAAAGACATAATTCCACATCTAACAATAATACCTATTCTTATCACCCTGTACAAAGCTCAAGACCAAGTGGATCAGGGACCTCCATATAAAATGTGATGAACTCAAACTAATAGAAGAAAAAGTGGGGAAGAACCTCAAACATATTGGCACTCTGGAAAATTTCCTGAACAAAACACCAATGGCTTATGCTCTAAGATCAAGAACCAGCAAATGGGACCTCATAAAACTGCAAATTAGTAAGGCAAAGGATGCCATTAGGACAAAATGGCAACCAACAGATTGGGAAAAGATCTTTACATCTTTTAGATAGAGGCTAATATCAAAATAGACAAAAGAACTCCCACAAAAATTAGACTCAGAGAGAATCAAATAACCCTACTAAAAATATGGTAAAAAGCTAAACAAAGAATTTTCAGCTGAGGAATATTGAAAGACTGAGAAGTACCTAGAGAGTGTTCAACATCCTTAGTCAGTAGGGAAATGCAAATCAAAACAACCATGAGATTCCACCTCACAACAGTCAGAATGGCTAAGATCAAAAACTCAGGTGACAGCAGATGCTGTCGAGGATGTGGAGAAAGAGGAACACTCTTCCATTGTTGGTGGGATTGCAAACTGGTAGAACCATTCTGGAAATAAGTCTGGAGGTTCCTCAGAAAATTGGACATTGCACTACGTGAGGACCCAGCTATATCATTCCTGGGCATATACCCAAAAGATGCTCGAACATAAAACAAAGGCACATGCTCCACTATGTTCATAGAAGCCTTATTTTTAAGAGCCAGAAGCTGGCAAGAACCCAGACATCTCTCAACAGAGAAATGGATACAGAAAATGTGTTAAATTTATACAGTGGAGTACTACTCAGCTATTTAAACAATGACTACATGAATATTTTAGGGAAACAGATGGAACTAGAAAATATCCTGAGTGAGGTAACTCAGTCACAAAAAAATGTGCACTCATTGAAAGCAGATATTAGCCCAAAATACCCAACATATAATTCACAGATCAGATGAAGCTCAAGAAGAAGAAAGAACAAAATGTGGATGCTTCAGACCTTCTTAGAAAAAGGAAAAAAAATATTCACAGGAGGAATTATGGAGACAAAGTGTGGAGCAGAGACTTAAAGATCATCAACAGTTTGACCCACATGGGGATGCATCCCATATACAGCCACTAAACCCAGACAATGTTGTGGATTCCAAGAAGTGCAAGCTGACAGGGGCCTGATATTTCTGTCTGCTGAGAGGCTCTGCCAGAGCATGACAAATATGGAAGCGAATGCTCACAGCCAACCATTGAACTGAGAACAGGGTCCCCAATGGAGGACTTAGAGAAAGGACTGATGTAGCTGAAGAGGTTTGCAACCCCATAAGAAGTATACAAAATCAATCATACAATCAGATTCCCCAGAGCTCCCAGGGACTAAATCACCATCCCAAGAGAATATAGAGATGGATCTATGGGTCTATCAGCATATGTAGCAGAGGATGTCTTTGTCTGGCATCAATCCATAGAGAGGCTCTTGGTTCTGTCAAGCCTAGATGCCTCAGTGTAGGGGAATGTCCAGGTAGAGATGTGAGAGGGAATAGGTGGGTGAGTGAGGGAGCACCGTCACAGAAGCAAGTAGAGTAGACAGTGGTTTTCTGGAGGGGAAACTGTGAAAAGGGGTAACATTTAAAATATAAATTAAAACAATGCAAAAATAATCACATGCCCAAATATCATTACAAAACTATAAACAAGGTGAAAATTTCAGGTATTATCCCCTGCTCAATCCAGAAGTCTTATAGGAACATCTGCCAAGGAAAATTAGATAAGCCCCAGGATACAAAATTAAAAAAACAGAATTTAATTAAAGAATCCATCTCTTAAATAACACACAAAAAACAGTTTCAATGAACATAGAAAATAACGAGAATAAACACATGATGTTCAAGAAATCAAGACATAAAGGCATGATGGAAACAATGAAGACAATACAGGTTTGAAAATAAAATCTAATGAAGATATAGAATCATTGTAGGGGACTCAAGGAGAAATGAAGATGGAATTGAAAAACCAATAACCAATTAGAAAACTCAATGGAAATACTTCAAGTAGAATGTATCACGAAGAAGATAGAATATCGGGACATGAAGATAGATCATCTAGATGAGTCAAGCAAGAAATATGAGAAATTAAAAAAAAACACATAGTGAAGAAACATACAAAAACATGGAAGATCTTTGAGATATTAAAACTTCAAGTTATAGGAATAGTTGAGAAAGAACATTCTGTCAGTAGCATTCAGCAAAATCATAGAAGAAAAAAATGTCAAAACTAATGAAAGACATCCCCATACAGATATAAGAAACACAGATAACACCAAATAGATAGAAGTAAAAAGGAATGTCCCCAGGACATATCACGGTTAAAACATTAGGTATACAGAATAAAGAGAATATTTTACTAGTGAGATGATAACCAAACAATGTGAGAAATATGCAGAGATTGAACATAAATTTTGGTTTAAAGCAACAGATTCTTGTCTTAGAGTATAGTATGACATAAAATAAAATCCATTTTCACAGTATAAGAAGAATGTGTTGTGTATCCAGTTCTCTAGACAATAGGAAGCAATGTAAACCTAGCATAAAAAAATAGAAAAATCCTGATGAGTGAACTAAAATTACTTGCGAGTAATCATATTATTGAAAGGCAGGAAAGGTTGCTTTTCAGACTTGACAATATCTGATAAATACTAGCTAATATCGTTAAGAAAATGTGGATGCTTCACTCCTTCTTAAAAGGGAGAACAAAAATATCCATAGGAGGGGATATGGAAGCAAAGTTTGAAGCAGAGACTGAAGGAACGGCTTTTCAGAGCTGCCCCACATGGGTATGAAATATATATATATATATATATATATATATATATATATATATATATATATATATATACACACACACACACACAGTCACCAAAACTAGATAATATTGATGAAGCTAAGAAGTGCATGCTGACAGGAGCCTGTTATAGCTGTTTCCTGAGAGGCACAGCCAGAGCATGTCAAATACAGAGGCGAATGCTAGCAGCAAACCATTGAACTGAGAATGGGATCCCCCTTGGAGGAATTAGAGAAAGGACTGAAAGAGCTGAAGGGGCTTGCAACCCCATATGAACAACAATGCCAACCAAGCAGACCTCTCAGGGACTAAACCACTACCCAAAGACTATATGTGGACTGACTCGTGTTCCAACTGCATATGTAGCACAGGATGGCCTTGTTGGGGCACCAGTGGAAGGAGAAGCCCTTGATCCTGCAAAGGATGGACCCCCTGGTGTAGGGGAATGCTGGGGGCATGGTAATGGGTAGGGGAACACCCTTATAGAAGAAGGGGAGGGGGATGGGATAGGGGGTTATCTCCAAGATACTGAGAATGGGAATAACGTAGGAAATGTAAATTTAAAATATCCAATAAAATAAAAAATAAAAAAAATAAAAAATAAAGAAAACAAGAGAAAGAAAGAAATGTATATTCTTGGAAGAAACTGCAGAAAACCCAAGAAGATGGAAAACTTGAATTTCTCAAGGATGAGTATCATTAAGATGACTATATGACTGAAAGCAATCTGTATATTCTTGTCAATCCCAATAAAAATTCCAATAATATTATGCACAGAAGCAAAAAGACCAATCTTAAATTTCATAGGGAAGCACAAAATAGCTTGAACGTAAAGAGTAATATTGGAGTTATCATAATATCTGATTTCAAGTTACACTGTAGTGTCAAAGTAACTAAAACAGCCATCAGGAAAAGGAGCAGGCAGGTCAGTAGAATAGTGTGGAAGATTCACAAGTACTACCACACAGATATAGCCACCTCATTATTATTTGATTTGGAATTTTGTTTTGGTATTTTGTGTGTGCACCTGAGCAGAGAGGATTAATAGATGATAAATAGAAATACATATAGATAGACAGAAAGATAGATACATATTAAGATGTTAAGAAATATGAAGATGAAATAAAATCACCTATCAACTATGAGTTCAGTATTACAATGTATTGGCTATATAATAATTTTAACATAGGGAGGGTAACATTATACACTGAGTCCTAATTTGCAGAAAACTTGCCTGTGTACAGATCATTTTGCAGGTGTTTCTAAGCCAGAGCTAGTATGCTCAGCTCATGACTTCGTATCAACTTGGTGCATTGTGTACTATTAGAGGGTTTTTACATGCTGTTCAGAAGACATTGCTTATATTGTTAATAAGAGTTATTTCTCTCACTATACTTTGCAGAAGCATGTTACAGTTTTGCTCATATCTAAGGCTAGAAATAATCCATGGAAAAACATCTCTGTAAAAAAAGTTCTTTGTATTAATATTCATTGTTTGCTTCCTCTGTTTTGCTCACAGTACAAAGGAACTGAATAAATTTACTTATCAAATGCAAGCAATATTTCTTGATCAGTATGTAGGAAATTCAGAAGGAAGAAATTCTATACTTATGACTTAAATGTTTTGCTGTTGGCAAGTAGTGTTCATCTAGGATTCTACAAGCAGAATGAATCTCTGCATATACTATGGCTAAACATTGTCTGATTGTTATACTACTTTATTGTAGAGGAGACAGCATCATCATATGCACGAGACTGCATCTTCTTTCAGAGGGATGGATAGTTTAGAGCAGACATTTACAAATTCATTTGATTTGATTCTACATAGAACTGGAACTGTAGAGGTTATGCATCTGCCTATTAATGCTGACAGTTTGTATCATAAATAATGACGGTAAAAGTAAAACAGTGACAGATAAAGCAGGTGGTATTTTCCCTAATCAATTTACAAACATATTTCAGATGAAGTATTTCAATAGTGTGCTACATAGCCACAGTAATTTGAAGCACCCCATGAGGCAATTAGTGGCATGGTAACTGTGTGAGCAGATAAAAGTAAATTTGTCCTCTTTAGTATCTGTAGTATCACAGAAAAATTTTCTCTTTCTCATTATTTCTTGACGGATTACATCTCTAACTGAATCATTTGACATTCATATTGGAATTTTATCTTAATTGTTTTTCTTGCAAAATGTACTGTCTATCATTTTGTGCACCTTGTCCATTCACTTCTGTAGGAATCTGTAAATTGTATTATAATTTTCTCACTTTTTTGTTCTATGCAGGTGTTTGTATTGAAACAGCTTGCAGGCATATTGACTTTACATTTCCACAGATATTTCTGGCTTCATATACTTCAGATTAAATTTTGTCTCATAACCCACGCCATTGTGTAATTTTGTAACATGACAGAACTGTTTCTTAACCTTGCCTTATCCTTAAGTCATTAAATCAATTATTAATTTCTTTCAATTTTGTTTTTTATACGTCTCAAGCAAATTCCTTTGGTTTTTTTTTTCTTCTTTGATTTTTGGATTTTGGAAACCTTGATTAAGTCAACAAAGTAGCTTTGTATCTGGGTATCCTATACTGCAATATTTATCTATTTTTCGCTGTGATTAACCTAAACATGGTTTTCATGTTAATCTAATTTGAATATTTAAAAAGACAGACCAGACCAAATGACCATAAAGCAAGCAATTTCTTTGGAACAAGAAATTTGATCTAAGGAAAGGAAGTTAATATTTAGTGGATTATGAAGCTAGAAAGCACTATCAATAACTAGAAGATTACTGGGGGAATCTAGAAAAATTATGAAAATACAATTTTTTAACATTTCATTTCAAATAGAATATATTTGTACAACATGGATTTAACTTAGTTTAACTCTGTAGCTATTCACTGAGTTTTACAGATTTTGGATATACCTATGTAATTTCACCTAATTTTCTATCCTTATTTGCCGAAAAATATTACTATAAAAATCTAGAATTTAGGAAAATGAAGTTGATTGTTGCTTTCTCTGTGCAATGATATATCATGAACCCATATCTATGACTGATTTACCCATGCTTAAAACGTCATTGTTTATTTCTTATTTCTTTGTTTTTTTTTTTTTTTGTTTGTTTGTTTGAGATAAGATCCCATGTAGCCCAGACTGGTGTTGAGCTACATAACTGTTTGAATAGGAGTGGCTTTATGAACTCATTATATATTGGAATGCAATGCTTAATCATTTGGTAGTGGTACTACTTTACTTGAATTAGGTAGATGGTAGTTTTAACAGAAATGAAGGAAGTGTCACTGTGGGACCAGGCATTGTGGCAAGTGCGACATAGTCTCCTTTGCTGTCTGCAGATCAAGATGTAGAGCTTTCAGGTAATTATCTAGCACCATGTCTGCCTGCATGACACCATGCTTCTCACTATGATGATAATGAACTAAATCTTTTGAAATTAAATGTTTTCATGTATAAGAGTTGCATTGGTCACATTTCTCTTCAGAGCAATAAAATCCTTGCCTTAAGATAGAAGTCGGTAACAGGACTAGGGGTGTTGTTGCAATAGGCCTAACCATACTTCCATTTGGAGGAATACAGATTTTAGGGACTTTGGATTTGAAAAAGCAGTATAGTGATTTAAATGGTGTTTAATAAAGGCATTCTAGGAAGAACATGGAAGACATATCGTTGAAGATGATTTGAACTGTGGGAACTTGCTCAAGAGATTTCAGAAGAAGAGAATAATATTATGTGGCCTAGAGATTCTTGTGATATTTTGGTGAAGTATGTGCCTGTTTTTGCCTTTGTCCAAAGAGGTAAAAAGTGAGGAGATTTAGAATATATTAGCAAGGGAAATCTCTGTGTGGTGATACATGCCTTTAATCCTAACTTTCAAGAAACAGGCAGGCCGTTATCAAAAGGTCAGCCTCCTATACAGAACAAATTCTGGGGAGAGCCAAACATAGGCAGTGAAAAACAAATATGGAAAACAGAAAGTTGATGAAGGTATAATTAATGAAGGGCACTTGTGTCAGCCCCTAGCAAGTGGCAAAAATATGGCAGATTTGGCTTTAGATTCCAGGATAGAAGAAAAGGACAGAGAATCTCCCTCTGGTACCTAAAGAAATGTGCTGAGGCCAGGCATGTGCTATGGCTGTCCCTGCATGAAAGCCCAGGGAGGCCGTCATTGTGTCAAGCTGTGAAGGTAAAATCTGAGTTGCTTTGGAGACCCCAAGATGTTAGAGATTCCAGAACTTGGGGATACCTGCCCAGGAAAGCTGCCAATAGGGAGTGGAAACAGTCCAAGAGAAAGAAGTGTGTTGCAGTCAACAAAGCAGAAAGCAGTGGGAGATAGGAGGAGCACTTTGACACACACATGGAGATGCAGAGTTTGGAGTTTATCCTCCTGGGTTTTGTTCTTGTTCTCTTTTTTGTTTTTGTCTTGCTTTGTTCCACTATTTCCCTCGCTATGCTCTTCTATCAATATTTTGGAACAGTAATGTCTATTCTATGCTATTATATATTGGAGTATATGACATTTCTTTTATTTCAAAATAGATTAAGTTAAAAGATGTATAAATCTCTGGGAAGAGACTTAAACTTTGGACTTTTTTTTTAAACACTGTAGAGATTTTGATAGACATCAGAGACTTTTGAGGTTGGACAAAATGCATCTTATGTCGTTATGGCTACAAGTCTATGTGGACCAGCAAGTGGAATGTGATAGTTTGAATAGGTATAGCCACCATAGACTCATGTGTTTGAATGTTTGGCCTATAGAAAATGTCACTATTTATTATTTATTATATATAAGCACACGGAAGCTGTCTTCAGACACACCAGAAGAAGGCATCAGATCTCATTACAGATGGTTGTGAGCCACCATGGTTGTTGGAATTTGAACTCACAACCTCCGAAGAGTAATCAGTGTCTTAACCCCTGAGCTACATCCACATCAAACCAGATACACTCAAACTAATAGAAGAAAAGGGGTGAAAGAGTCTCAAACACATGGGCACTCCAAAAATTTCTGAACAAAACACCAATGGATTATTCTCTAAGTTCAAAAATCGGACAAATGGGACCTCATAAAACTGCAAAACTTCTGTAAGGTAAAAGACACTGTCATTAGGACAAAACAACCACCAACACATTGGGTAAAGATCCTACCAATCCTACAACTGATAGAGGGCTATTATCCAAAATATACAAAGGACTCCAAGTTAGACTCAGAGAGCCAAATAACCTATTAAAAAAGGGGCAGAGCTAAATAAAACATTCTCAGCTGAGGATTATCGAATGGCCAAAAAGCACCTAAAAAATGTTCAATCATCTTAGTCATCAGGGAAATGCAAATCAAACCAACCCTGATTCCACCTCACAGCAGTCAGAATGGCGAAGATCAAAAACTCAGGTGACAGCAGATGCTGGCGAGGATGTGGAGAAAGAGAACACTCCTCCATTGTTGGTGGGATTGCAATCTGGTACAACCTCTGGAAATCGGTCTGGAGTTTTCTCAGAAAATGGGACATTGAACTACCTGAGGGACCCAGCTATACCTCTCTTGGGCATCAACCCAAAAGATGCTCCAACATACAACAAACACACATGCTTTACTATGTTCATAGCAACCTTATTTATAAGAGCCAGAAGCTGGAAAGAACCCAGATGTCCTTCAACAGATGAATGGATTCAAAAATGTGGTACATCTACACAATGGAGTGCTACTCAATGCTTATTAAAAACAATGACTTTATGAAATTCATAGGCAAATGGAATGAACTAGAAAATATCATCCTGAGTGAGGTAACTCAATCACAGAAAACACACTTGGTATGCACTCATTGATAAGTAGATATTAGCCCAAAAGCTCAGATGCAAGATGTAGTCCACAGACCACAGGAAGCTGAAGAAGAAGGATGACCAAAAATGTGGATGCTCCCATGCCTTCTTCAAAGGGGGAAAATATCCATAGGAGGATAGGGAAGCAAAGTTTAGAGCAGCGACTCAATAAAGACCATTCAGAGCCCTACCCCACATATGTGGCCACACATATACAGCTACCAAAAACTAGATAAGATTGATGAAGCTAAAAAAGTGCATGCTGGAAGAGACCCCATATAGATCTCTCCTGAGAGACACATCCAGAGCAGGTCCAGTACAGAGGTCAATGCTAGCAGCAAACCACTGAACTGAGAACAGGACCCCTTTGGGGGAAATTAGGAAGTATTGAAAGAGTTGAAGGAGCTTGCAATCCCAGAAGAACAACAATGCCAAACAACCAGAGCTTCAGTGATTCAAACCACTACCAAAAAAGACTATACATGGACTGACCCAGGGCTCTAACTGCAAAATGTAGCAGAGGATAGCCTCATTTAATTGCACCAGGGGAAGGAAAAGCCCTTGTTCTGCAAGGTTGGACCCCCCAGTGCAGGGGAATATGGGGCAGTAAAGACGTATGGGGGAATACCCATATGGGGGGAGGGGAGAGGGGGGCTTATGGACAGAAAACTGGGAAGTGGAATAATATTTGAAATGTAAGCAAAGAAATATATCTAATAAAAATTAAAAAAAAAAAAAAAGAAAGTGTCACTATTACAAGGTGTGACCTTGTTGGAGTAGGTGTAGCCTTGCTTCCTACATGATGTTAATAGACTGTACCTCTGAAACTGTAAGCTCCAATTAAATGTTATTTTTAAAAACAGTTGCCTTGCTCATGTTGTCTCTACATAATCTATGAAAACCCTTAATAGACATTTGGTTATAAAAGTTTTTGTCATGGGAACAGAAAGACTATGAACAACTCTTTTCCTAACCATTATAAAGTCTGCCTTCTTTAAGATGTTTAACCTGTGTGATGTCTTTAATATTCTCTTAGAAATACATGTAACTCTAATAAATAATTGTAGATGTTTTTTGAGAAGCACAGTCATTAAAAGGAAATAATGAGGCAGAAAGGATTAAATGGAGTTGAGATGGGAAGGCAGAGTAGAGAAGAGAGAGGAGAAAAAGAAACTAACACTAAAAGATCTTTGAAAAATCCATGTGAAACCTATTATGATAGAAGTTTCTAAAACAGATACACACACACACACACACACACACACACACACACACAGTCACACCCACAGTCACACACACAGTCCACAAACACAGTCACACAGACATACAAGCACGCAGGCATGCTCAAACAGACACAGACACACACACACAAAGAATATAGAGAAAGTATTGGAGATACTATATACATGGGGGGAGGGTGATATCCCCAGACACCATAGGATATTAAATTAAAAGCCCAGTGTCAGGAAATGTTTTATTTGTATATCAGTGGGCTTTCAGACTCCACAAAACAATGCAACTGTTGATATTGCTTTTTCTTATTCTCCAGTACTTTACGGAAGACCCTGTTTCTGAATAAATCATATTGTTACAAGGACAATGGAGAAATCAAGCTGTGGTTACCTTGTTCATGAAAGGGATGATGTTATCATCATGATATTTTCTTATGTTTTCCTTGGGTTGAGCTCCTGGTTGAAAATGTCTGTCTTTATTTCATCATGGAAGTCAACACATTGTCCTCAAATTTATTATTCAACAAGCAAACACCTGCTAGATATAAGAACTCATCAGCCTCTGGAATTACGGAGTAAAATAATTTCTTACAAAGTACTCAGCCTGTGGTATTCTGTCCTTAGAATCAGAATATTGAAGCCTGTTAACTGAAAAACCTATAAATATATTTTAAGTATTTCATCATTTTTTTCCGGTTTCTGTAATTCTTTAAAGGAATATCTAGTATTTTTGGCACTGAACCTTTCAGCTTTGTATTTTGAGATTTTGACAAACAACTTGTTTTATGCAATACTAATGTGTCAAGAAATGTTCCTGGTATATGTGAGTTATTGTTTGTTACTGATGGTATGTGTAAAAGGTGTATTTCATGCAACTAATGGAGTTTAAACAGCAAGCATTTAGTCTTATGCTTCTTGGATACTTCCTGTTTCATATTAATTCTTCTAAAACATTTCTATATAATACATAGGAGCTAAATATTGAGATAATGTTACATATATCTTCATAAATATTCTTCTAAATAAATGGGTGACCAAATATATTTGCTGCCTTGAGTAACTGATAATCAAAAGAGAATATGCAATTCATTAATTCAACAGATATTCTTGGTTGCCTAAATTACATAGTATTAATCAAACTAAAAGCTTATATAAATAAAAAGTTCCATGAGAGTATCTGTGTAGTAACATAATATATGACTTTCATATATTAGGCAGCATACTTATTTTCAAAAATAAATTTTAAATGTAGCTAAATAAAAATAAATGTAGTTTGGCAGCAGGAAGAAAACATTGCAGAATCCCACAATTGATTAAAACAAAGTGAAAAATCAACCATGGGATACTAATTCTCAATTTAAATATCTATAACACAATTCCTAGATATGAAAAGTTTCAAAGAACATCACAGAAGCAGAGGCCAAAACACTATAAGATCCAGAGACCTAAAATATCTGCTCGATATAATATCTTCTATATATGAACACAGAAGTGGCATACAATGATCTCATAACAATAGAATTGCAAAAACAAGTCCCTCAAATGAGAACACAAAGGGAACACCTACATGAAAAGTTGTAGGCAATTAATATCTGTTAAGAGAGGGAGGAACCAGTCTACTCCAGGGATGAGCCCTGAAGGTTATCAATCCCAAATAGTCTTCCCTAAACATATATACATATAAGTAAACACTAAATGGACCAGCAGATTGTATTTATATAGGCTTATGTGCATTTTATACATGTGTATAAAGAAAATAATAATTTAAACGGAATAGATCATTAATTGAAAGGCAACATGGAACAAAATTGTTGAGAGACGATGAAGTAGAAATAATTTTTTAAAAAGTACTGATGAATAACATTCTCAAAAATAAATATAAGTAAACAGGGCAATATAAACAAAAACAAGAATAAATGTATTTTTAATGTTTAATTTTAAAACTCTTTGTGAAGAATGGTGTTTTAAACAGCAAATCAACTAGATCATTTAAATTTTAAGCTTTATAGTCCTTCATCATCATTGAGCCAAGGAATCAGCATCTTCAGTTCTTTTCTCAGTAGGCCACTCTTTTGGTTAGGATTTATTAGTAGGAAGAGACACTGTTCAAGCCAACTCTTTAAAGCAAAAAAACATTTAATTGATCCGACTTACAATATCAGAGGTTTTGTCCATAGACAAATGGTAGAAAACATGGCAGCATGTAGGCACACATGGTGCTAGAGAGGTAACTGATAGTTCTACACAGGATCTCAGGTAGCAGGAGACTGTGTGCCACACTGGACATAACCCAACATGAGACTCCTCAAAGCCTGCCCTGCCCAGTGACACACTTCCTCAAAGATAACACACCCAAGGTGCCACTTCCACAGTCCAACCTTCTAAACACAGGAGTCTATGAGGGTCACGTGTTCAAACCACCACAGCCACCCTGCTACACCAAATTCAACCAAAGGGACCAAATAAGCTTTGCATTAAACCCAAAACCTCTGCTCGTTGGTATTATATACATAAACTCAGTAGAATCCAGTTTTAACTTCCTTTCACCATCATCTTCTCACTTTTGAAATATACTCCCTACATGTATTCTCTAGATTTTGCTTGACTGGATTGGGGAGACTCATGTTCCTTACTGGTGTGACACATTTGCTTATCACCACACTTTTCTATTCACCTCTGCCAGCCTGCCTACTTATCTTGAAGAGTACAATTATTTGTCTGAGGCAATGAGAGTTGGTTTCTTAGAGACATCAGTTTTGGTTTGATTGACACATTCTTTAATGAACTCTTCACCTACTTCTACAGATAAAGACAGTAAGAATTCCCTCTGTCAGGGGGGTGGGGTGGGAAGGCATCCCATCACAAATGTGTGAAGTGTTTTTCTTACAAGAGCAGACCTATCAGAATCGAGGAATTAATAAGTTCAACCTCTTTAGGGTAGTCACATTGAGATTCCCCACTTTTAACTGCTGATTTTTTTTCCAGGTTCAGAATTAAATTTGTATTTAAAGCCAACTGTTTGCATAATGAGTTTTTTGTACTTTTTTGTAAGTTGAGATGTATGGCTGTTGGGGAGATTATTTCCAGAGCACATATAGAAAAAAACTTGAAATAGTTTATGAGCATCAAAAAGCTGATAAATTTTATGGCTTAGCTTACTTGTTTTGTTGTGTAACTTTATCCAAATATAAAAGTAACTTGCTTGTTTCTTTATAATTTCTGGACTTTAAGTTTCTGTCTCACAAAATCTGCCTGTCTCAGCCCCCCCAAATGCAATTAAAGGCCTGAGCCAAAACTTCACACATAATAAAATAATTTTATTTTATTATAAAGTTTATACTGAAATATTTTGAATTTTAATTGAATTCTGAAAAATATATCTTTGATGATTTTCTCAGTGATTTATTGAGTCAAAATTAGCTAAACTTGTAAAGCACCAAGAAAAGAGCTATTATACATACACACATGAATAATTTCAATAGTGTTAGATCATAATCCCTATGAACTATACACTTAAAAGCCTTGCAAGCACAAACCACTGAATTGAGAACAGACCCCTGGGGGGAATTAGAGGAAGATTGAAAGAGTTGAAAGAGGCTTGCAACCCCACAAAACAATGCCAACCAACCAGAGCTTCCAAGGACTATACACTACTGAAAGACTATAAATGACTGACCCAGGACTCCAACTGCATATGTAGCAGAGAATAGCCTTGTTGGGGCACCCAACAAGAAAGGGGAAGCCCTTGGTCCTGCCAAGGTTGGACCCCCAGTGCAGGGGAATATGGGGGAGCATTAAGGGAGATGTATGAGGGGAAAACCCATATGGGTGAGGGGGATGGGGTGATGGGGGGGATGGGGGCTTATGGACAGGAAACCGGGAAGGGGAATAACATTTGAAATGTAAGTAAAGAAATATATCTAATATTTTTTTTAAAAAGCCTTGCAAGCAGCACTTCTTTTAGATTATTATGAAATTAATCAGTTCTGGATTATTTGGTACATGTTGTAAAAGTAACGTTTTACCAAGATTATGGTAATGGTTAAAGATACTATAGCTTTCAAACCTAAACAGGAAATGATAAAGCTGTGGAGAAATTAACATGTATTTGCATTTCAAAAATTCTATAAATATTAGTATGTAGCAGGAAAAAGTAAAAAAATAAACAAATTTGGCTTTTGATATAAGAGTATATAACTTTAAGCTTGTATGACTAAAATTCAGCTTAATGAGACCCTACAAATATGCAAACAATTAGGACATAAAGCATATTCCCCAAACAATGCAACAATATTAGTTTATAGATGTCTTATGTTGATAAGAATGGCAAATGAACATAAATTGGTGGGGAAGATTATCTAGTGGTCTATTATCACAAAATTCCATACTAAGTGAAATAAATATGTTCTAAATAATTTTAGAATAAGCAATTCTCATCATAAAATAAAAGGTCATATGGCTGCCTAAAATGTTTCTCAGTTCTGAGAATTTTCCACATAAATGATACAATTAAATTAAAGATCCATCTATCTTAATGAACATTAAGATTAAATCATTTATTTAAAGATCAAAGAAAATTTTAATTGTTTAAATGAGTTGCTCATAAACATAAAATGTTCCATTAAGGCTTACAATTAGAGTATTCATTTATGGAGTTAAAGTTTTTTCCTTGTTTAAAATAATTTAACATTTGAAAGTTTTTTGCAGATTTACCAATTAAGAAAAATATTTTAAAAAGTCATTAAGCAACAGGTACACTAAACATTTTATTGCCTTTCTTTCTCTGATTATAGAAGACTTAAGTAGACTTTTCACCAGATGTTCGTACATGCCCCTAAAACATAAAATTCATTCTGGCGGATCATCTGAAATGTTACATCATTAAGTTGCAGCAATGAAAGAATAAATTCCTGCTCCTTGAACCATTTAATAATTTCTAAAATGTTTGAGATTTTTCAATGTTGCTGTAGAAAAGGAATATAAACAAAAAGGTGTAATAACGACCAACATGAGCAAAAGGTGTAAATATTTACATACACAAATTTTATGGATATGAAATATATAGATTCTAAAGATGTTATTTCATCAATTGAAAGTTCCTAGCAGTAAGAATACCACAGAATATTAGCTACATAGTAAGGACATATAGTACAATGGTTCTACATTTTTAATGTGATACAAACAAAAAGACAAGGATTTTTTGGAAATAGGTTGAGAAGGAAATGCAACAAACAATCTTGGAACATGTTGTAGCACCAGAAAGACTGGGGAAAGTGTTTAAACACAATGGCCTAGGAAAGGATTAAAGGACTTCTTTTAAAGAACTCATATTGATTGAAGCTGAACATTTTTGAGAAAATTCCTATTTCTTCGGCTGTAAGCCACTTTGTCAAACATGCCATTCCTTGCCATGATGACAAATATCCACAGAACATGAGCTAAAGCAAACTTCCCCTACTTCAAGTTGTTTTATTTCAGACATGTGTTTACATTGAACAGAAAAGTAACTAATACTGATGTAAAGAGGAGGCAAAAATGGGTAGAGGCATGGTCTCTGAAATATTTCAGAACACTTGGTTCTGTTCGAAGAAACAAAAATAAAAGCTCTGATTTATTATTTCTTCTCCCTAAATGAGCAAGTTTAGACTACTAAAATTGGGGGCTCCAAACACTACCCGTTAGTGAAACTTTATACCTGCTGCTAGGTTATCAAAAAGAAACAAATTATTCCTATTCACCACTACTTATCACCAATTGTTTGAGGACATCTTTAGCATGTAAGAATATTACAGTACAATCGGACCATGCCGAATCATCTTAGGTAAAACCTTTCTGTTCAACAGGTCTATCTTATGGGCCCTGGGTATACATGTATACCAAGCTAGACTGCACAAAGACCTTTAGAAGGTTGAATCATTCAAAGCCACATAAAGACATGGAAAATCATCCCTTGGGTTAAAAATGTTTGCATTTTTTCCAGAAACTCTTGCCTTAGTGTGTAGTCACTTATGAAAACCAGAGTCATAGGTGTGTCCCTATAACTGTATACTTTTTAGACATCTCCAAATTGTAACTTTTTTTATATTCTTTTTTATCTTTTTTACCCTTTTTTCATTAGGCTATGTTTTACAAGCCCCAGAATTTTTGGTTTTTTTCACTCTTTTCTCTAGATTATCTCCCTTTTTCCACATGGCTGTTTATTCAAATTCCTATTGCTCAATATGCTTTTTCTAACCCAGTAAATCATAATTTTCTTATTCTCCATTTTTTGTCCCTCTGGGAAAAATGCCAAGATTTATATTTTGCTGTTCTGGGATTTTTTTTTTAAACTAGAAGAACAAGAAACCATAAGCTATTATTGATTGAGCCATTGATTGTTCCTTTTGAAATTATTTTTAATAGAGATACTAAAATCCTCACAAGATGAAACCCGTATTACAAGTAAATTATGGCATCATAAAATTTGTGGTAATAGTATAACTGCAGATGGGCCCAGATAAGTCTTGATGCACCATTTCTTTGACTTTGCCTTTCATTTCTAATACAAGATTGCTCATAACAGAGAGAATGTGATATTAATAGGTCCCTTTGAGTAATGAATCGTATTGTTTTTTATATAAATAAACAAAACCATGCTAAAAGAAATTTTTGATTTGACCTCAAATGTGAATAAAGGAAATCTTTATAAGAAAATTAAAAGAATTCGCATAGTAGATTCATTGAATTTCAGGGGATGTAAGACTAAACAAACTGCATTGTTTAATCATATAACCCAAGTTAATGCAAATTTGATGATGTAAATCATTTATACAAAACTCCATGCATTAGTTTGCTTCCTGTTGTGATAAATACCATGAGCAGAAGCAATCAGGGTCTAAAAGGGTTTATTGGGTTTATAATGAAGTTAGTTATTGAGGAAATTCAAGCTAGGAACTCACAAAAAGTAGAGTGCAGAACTGGGACACAGAGGCAATAAAGAAAATGCTGCTAGTGGCTTACCTGTACATCTTTTAAATACAATTCCCTCCACCCACACGCCGACCTCAACTAAGTCTGGGCATCAACTACAGTGGTTAAAACAATTACTAAGAAGAAAATGACACATAGACATGTTTGTAGGCTTGTCTATGTTGGTAATTTTTTTCAGTTGTGATTCCTTTCTCATATAAGTATGGGCTTGTTTCAATGGACAAAAATCTATAATAATTTGAGATAGTTGAAGAAAGAGAGAGTGAGAACCAGGCAGAGAAAGTGGATGGCATAGGATTATCACAATCATCTGCAAAGCAATTCTTAACCTTTGAGCAATTTTGTAGCATGCTCCCAGGAAGATATTCTAGACACCCTGCTTACACCGTAAAGACAATAATTAGAATGCTTGTTAACATGGAAATACTAACAGTTTTAGGAGTGTTTGAGTGTTTGAACACAGGAAATAGCCCAATTTAGTCTCAACCTGATATCCTCACTGCTTGCAGTTTTTAAAGCCTCAGCTATATTTGCATAGCTGATATATTAGAAATTAGTTCCTAGAATTTTCCCCCACCCACAACCTCCAGCAGCAGCATATGTCCATTCATTCCCCTGACCCTCTGGGCTTCTTTCTTGTGTCTCCCCCATACTTGATCCAGTTCTCCTTTTTTCCTCCTCTCCTCCCACACAGCTACCTCCTCCCTCTGCTCTCTCTCATGATTATTTTGTTCTGCTTCTAAGTGGGATTGACGCATCCCTTACTTGGGCTTTCCTTTTACCTCTTGGGTCTGTGGGATATATCATGGGTATTCTGTACTTTTGGGCTAATATCCACTTTTTGGTGAGTACATACATTGCATGTTCTTTTAGGTCTGGGTTATCTCACTCAGAATGATATTTTCTTTTCTTATTCTTTGCCTGCAAAATTTGTGATGTCCTTGTTTTTACTAGCTGAATAGTATTTCATAGCCTAAATGAACCACATTTTCTGTACCCATTCTTCGGTTGAGCAGCATCTAGGTTGCTTCCAGTTTCTGGATACTATGAATAAAGTTGCTATGAACACAGTGGAGCATGTGTCTTTGTTGTATGTTGTATCATCTTTTGAGTATATACCCAAGGAGTGGTTGGTAGAGCTGGGTTTTCTAGAACTATTGCCAATTTTTTGAGAACCTGCTAAATTGATTTACAGAGTGACTGTACAAGTTTGTAATCCCACCAGCACGAAGGAGTGTCCCCTTTTTTTTCCACACCTCACCAAAAGTGCACTGTTTTTGAATCCTAGCCATTCAGAACCTGGACCTTGGGAGCTTCCAGAGACTGGAGCCACCAACCAAAGAGGATGCACAGGTTAGTCCAAGGCCCTTGGCACATATATAGCAGAGGGCTGCCTTTTCTGGCCTCAGTAGGAGAGGATGTGCCTAATCCTGCAGAGACTTGATGTATCACGGTTGGGGGATACACAAGGGCGCCCACCATCTCAGAGGCAAAGGGGAGAAGGTTGGGGAACTTTGTAAGGGGAGACCAGGAGGAGGGCAACATTTGGGATAAATTAATTAATTAATAAAAAACAAGGAAACAGAAACAAATAGCTCCTAGTGGGTAGGGTAGTAGGTTTCAATTATTTCACTGACAGAACTGTCAAACAATTTGTACACTAAGTTGATTTTATTTAATACAGATATATTTTATTAAGCTAAACTATTAAGGATTAGGGAAATTAGACTTCTTCTAAATGAAATAAATAAATAATCTCCATGCTACCTTAATTTAAGTAAATAAATCCATAGAGGGTTTGAAAAGACTTATTATTAATTTGTCTTTATTTCAATCAATTGCAATAGTTATATTATATTTAGAAGCACTAGGCTCTGTTCCAAATTTTTTAAAAAATTAGTATTTAAAAATTATAGATTCATTTACAGAAATTACTCATATTGTAATTCATTTGGGAATAAAACTAAAATATTATTATAATCTATTTTGATATTATTTTAGAGTACTTAATTTTTTACACTTGCCACTTCACTTTGAATAAGGTTTATTTAATCAAGGAATATAAACCATTTTTAAAAAAATTATTGGTTTTTGACAAGTAACAGGTTTTTCAAGATGTTCATTTTGATATCTATTTATGTTGGCAATATTATATGTTTAATTTTACACGATTCATTGATTTTTAAGGCTCATCAGCTGCTCTGTTATACTACTTTTCTTGACTTGACATTAATATTTAATCAATTTCTCAGTTGGAACATGTCTTCAGGTAATTATATTTATAAAGGTCATGTGAGTGATATATTCTCAAAGCCATTTACTGAGAATTCATTTTGCTTTGTCTTTTCACATCATTTATTGTTATAAAACACTACATTCATCTGAGATTTCTTATTCTGTGTCTAAACTATTAGTTGTTTTTATTGCCTGTATTCCTGTAGAATTATGAAATGTGTCTCCCAAATAAATATACTATGTAACAATAAATCCAATAACATGGCTTATTTTGTCAATCTCCCTTCTTTAATATATTGTAATAAACTCTCCATTTGAAATATTTCAAACTATACTGATGTTAATGCTTATGAATCTGTGCAGAAGACAGAGCCACAAATTATAGGTAAGACCAAAGAGACAAAAGGACAGTTTCACATATAAACTTATAACAGTTGTGACAACATGCACAAGACTTGATGCACAGGCTTAATATAGACAGAGTCCCAGTATATAGGGTTAAGGATAGACATGAAATACCAGTAGTAGCTGAAGAGTTATTGTCACTTGATAGATGCAGAGAGAGGAAGTGTCAGGTGTTCCTTAATAATGTGATCAATGTGTGGTACATAGACCACATGTCAGGGCAGGTCCTAGTCCCAAGGGAGTTGGGCAACACAAACTGAATGCAATGGGAGGTTTTAAAAAAGTAAGAAAACACATGTGTATGAGTTGAAAGAGGGAGTGAATATATTCAAAAATATTATTTAAAATTCATAAACATTACTAAAATATAGAGCAAAAACATAACCATAATTAGCAAAAACCAAGTGAAACTCTTTACCTTGATATAGGAAATATATTCAACTTACCACATAGCAACACAGCCCAAGTTGTAGTCTGGATCTCCCAATTTCACGATTTGACTAGTCTTCCAGAGAAGTAAAGATTAGACAGAATTTGTAAAAGGATTGTTATGTGACTGACTGACTGCAAGTGGTACAGGAAATTCTAATAATACTATAATCATATGAGGACTCAGGAGTACTGAAGTTTTATGGGAATCATTATTTTGATGAGGGTACAAAAAGGTAGCAACAAAACCACTTGATTTATTCCTGCCTTTAGTGAACCTAGGTCTGTGAAGGAAGGAATTTATCCCCTACCAGAGCACCATGGGATCAAAAAAAGTCTCACATTGAATATGAACAGTCATTTCCTTTACTTCTTATAAACAAACATTGAAGGTAGACTAATATGTATATAACAGAAGATCTAACTTCTGTGAAGAGAGAGAAGATATTTAATCATTGTTCAATGTTTAGGTTAAAATAAGAGTAACTCTTTCTTTCACAGTTTCAGAACATATAGTAGAAGGATGAGAGATGCAGGGTATGTGAAAAGAATTTAAAGATTTGTTTTTCTCAAGGCACGGAGTAGCTTCCCAGGTCCCCCCCCATAAAATGTCCTTCCTTCTAGTATTTGAATGAGGTTTCAACTGGATAGGGATAAGGTAACATCCCTCTGGGATACTTACCTTAGGTCAAATGGATAATTTTAGCTTGTTCACAAGTCTTTTGTCATCCAACAATGTAACTTGCTTAAAAGAGCTTTTGCACACTCAGTACTTGTTAATGATAACTTTCATTTTGAGGAGGCAAATGTAGATAGGAGCCAAGGGAAAGACTGGGGATGACAAAATTACCATCACTAATTAGAAGAGACTGACTAGCAGGGTAAATTAAGAAAGTTAAATCTCTTCAGAAATAAACTCTATGAAATCTACATGGGGTCAATTGTCGGTGATTAATTTCTGAAACCTGCTGATTGCAATACCAGAGAACCATATGAATAAACCCTTTTACACTATAATACACAGACCTTAGAGTGAGCAGAGGTGTCTAAGTGCATTTTTCCTGTTAGAGAGAAGACTAATGTGAAATTAACAACCAGGAATTTTCACATTGCTAATTTTAGGGGGCAGGTTTCCCCAGTCCAGAATGTGTGAAAGGGCCTAGCAGTGCAACAGTTAAACCCTCCTATCCTTTCGTAATAGGCCAGTTAGAAAGGATGCATTAGAATATTTCAATTTTCTTGTATCTGTTGAGGTTGGTTTTGTGTCTGATTATATGGTCAATTTGGAGAAGATACTGTGAGGTGCTGAGAAGAAGATATATATATGTTTTAAAATGAAATGCTCTGTACATATATGTTAAATCCATTTGGTTCATAACTTCTGTTAGTTTCACCGTATTTCTGTTTAGTTTCTGTTTCCATGATCTGTCCATTGGTGATTGCGGGGTGTTAAAATCTTCTCCTATTATTGTGTGAGGATCAATGTGTTCTTTAAGCTTCTGTAGTTATTCTACATATATGGGTGACCTTGCATTTGGAGTATACATGTTCAGAATTGAGAGTTTCTCTTGGTGGATTTTTCTTTTTATGAGTATATAGTGTCTTTCTCCATCCATCTTTCTTAATAACTTTTGAATGAATGTCCATTTTATTCAATACTAGAATTGCTATTTCATCTTGTTTCTTGGCACCATTTGTCTGGAAAAAAATTTCCAGCCTTTTACTTTGAGGTGATGTCTGTCTTTGTCACTGAGATGTGTTTCCTGTATGCAGAAACATTCTGGATACTGTTTCAGTCATATTCAGTGTGCTAGTCTATGTCTTTTTATTGAGGAACTGAGTCCACTGATTTTCAGAGATATTAAGGACCAATGTTTGTTGCTTCCTGTTATTTTTGTTGTTAGAGATTGAATTATGCTTGTGTGGTTCTCTTCCTTTGGGTTTGTTGTGAAAAGATTAGTTCCTTGCTTTCTCTTGCGTGTATTTTCCATCCTTCTGTTGGAGCTTTCCTTCTATTATCCTCTGTAGGTCTGGATTTGTAGAAAGACATTTAAATTTGGTTTTGTCATGTAATATCTTGATTTCTCCCTCTATGGTAATTAAGAGTTTTGCTGGATATAATAGCCTGGGTTAGCATTTTTATTCTCTTATGTTCTGTATGATATCTGCCCAAGATCTTCTGTCTTTTATAGCCTCTGTTGAGAAGACTGGTGTGATTCTGATGGGTCTCCCTTATATCATGAGAGGAATTTCTTTTCTGGAAATATCTCTTTGGTGTTCTGTAGGCTTCTTGTATGTTTATGGGCATCTCTTTCTTTAGGTTAGGGAAGTTTTCTTCTATAATTTTGTTGAAGATATTTGCTGGTCCATTGAATTAGGAATATTCACTCTCTTCTATACCTATTATTCTTAGGTTCAGTCTTTTCATTGTGTCCTGGATTTTTTTTCTTTATTTTTATTGGATTTTTTATTTACATTTCAAATGTTATACCCTTTCTCCCACCCAACCACCCACACCTTCCCACCTTCCTGACCTGTCTTTCTCCTATACTTGGAAAAGGAAAGGGTTCTTCATCAGATATAGACTGCTATGCACCTGCTCCACAACTTGGTCCATATAACACAGGAGACTCTACGCTTTTAGTTCCTACCTGTGGAGAACCCTGTGACTCTTTCTCTAAAGTCCATACATGGACTCACCCAGGGCTCCAACTGCATATGTAGCAGAGAATAGCCCTGTTGGGTACCAGTGGAAAGGGAAGTCCTTGGTTCTGCAAAGGTTGTACCCCTAGTGCAGGGGAATGTTGGGGGGCAGTAAGGGGGAATGGATGGGGGAACACCCTTATGGGGGAGGGGGAGGGGATAGGGGGCATATGGACAGGAGACTGGGAAAGGGACTAACAATTTGAAATGGAAATAAAGAAATATATCCAATTTAAAAAGTTCCAGATAAAGGAATGATGACTACTTGAAATGACAAATCCATGTTCTCATTCCATTATTCAATATTTCATTTTGATAAAAAAAATAAACTCAATGCATTGTAAAAAAGAAAAAGCACAAGAGGAAAACTCATAGCGCTGAGTGCCTGCAGAAAGAAACAGGAAAGAGCATATGTCAGCAGCTTGACAGCACACCTAAAAGCTCTAGAACAAAAAGAAGCAAATACACCCAGGAGGAGTAGAAGGCAGGAAATAATCAAACTCAGAGCTGAAATCAACCAAGTAGAAACAAAAAGGACCATAGAAAGAATCAACAG